>NC_051432.1:21125764-21213322 GCF_001649575.2 Kryptolebias marmoratus
ACTCTAGCTCGTTAGTGAGGTTAGAGTGTAACTGACAAAATTTCATGAAAATTCTGAAATTTTTGCGTGTTTTTTGGCGATTACGTCGCCATAGTAACACGAAACGCCAATAGGAATAGTAGCCCTCATGCCGAGACCGAGCCGGTTGTTCTGATATAAAATTTGTGGGGGTTCTTCGCCTGGTTCGGGCTGCATTAAGGATAACGGAAGAATGATATATAATAAAGAGACACCTTATTCGGTGTAGAGTAATAGGTGCCTGCATGCATTGTACTGCTCTCTATGCACTGCTGGCAGGCCCCAATAATCTGAAATATGTCAGACATTAAGGCTACTGATACAGTTGCCTGCTCTTTATGCAAAAAGAACAATTTTAAGCTCTTAACAGTACTGCTTCCTGTCAGACTCCTTCCTGACAGGAAGGAGTCAATCTGTCAAACTCCTGAATGTTGCAGATGACACCACTCTCATTAGTCTCGTCGCAGGTGAGGATGAGAGCCTACAGGTGAGAGACTGACCATCTAGTGACTTTGTGCACAGAGAACAACCTGGAGCTTAAAGCTCTGCAGACAGTGGACTTCAGAAAGAGCTCATTCACCCCTGCAACCCTCATCCTGACTCACCAGTCACCTCTGTGGAGCCCTTCTCGTTCCTGGGAAGTCTCATCACCCAAGACCTCAAATTGGAGCAAAGCATCAGTTCCCTGATGAAAGAGGGACAACACAGAATGTACTTCCTCCAGCAGTTGAAAAAGTTCAACCTACCAAAGACACTGATGGTGAACTTTTACACTGCCATCATCCAGTCCATCCTCACCTCTTCCATCACTGTCTGGTTTGCTGCTGCCACTGCCAAGGACGAAGGCAGGCTGCAGGGTATCATTAGGACTGCCGAGAAGGTGATTGGCTGCAATCTGCCATCTCTCCAGGACCTGTATGCCTCAAGGACTATGAGGCATGCAGGAAAGATTGCAACTGACCCTTCCCAACCCAGACACCCCCTGTTTGATCTACTTCCCTCTGGCAGAAGGCTGTGGTTCATCAGGACTTCCCGCCCACAGAAACAGCTTCTTTCAGACCGCTGCAGGCTTCATGAACAAGGCCCGGGTCTTGTGAATGCTTGTTTGTCTTCATGTGGCCCTGTGACCTGTCCAGGATGTACCCCCGCTTCTCTCACAATGACTGCCGGAGATAAACACCTGCTCCAACGCAACCTGGAAAGGAAAAAGTGGATAAAGAAAAGGGATGGATAAATTTTTGCAGTGTTTTAACATTATTATGGAATGGAAAGCTTTATATCCAAATGCAAAGGCTGATTAGAAAGCCTATTTTAGCACTGCAGTGCTAATTTCTGTGCCCACTCAGTCTTCATTTGCTTTTAATGTTTTAATGCTACTTTGAAAGTAATAAAGCAGATATGAATGTGGTTTCAACTGAGGATAAAAGATTCCCTGCTATTTTCAAAATCAGATTTGAGATGTGTTTGATATATCTGCTGTCCAATTCTTTTTACTTTGTCCTGTGAGCTTCAAATCCACCTGGAGCTGCTCTCTATTGTTACAATCAATTCACTTGCACACACCGGGACTTGCTGTATCTCTATATTTATCTACAGTTCCTTCAAGTCACAGAGAGGAGCAAGCTGGGTTGTTTGTGGTCCGAGGATTGGAAAAACCACCAAGTGATTGGAAGGTCATAACCTCACGTCACAGTACAGGATGGAAAACGTGTTCCATTTCTTTTTCTGTAGTTAAAAAAAGAAAAATGGAGCGCAGCCCTAATCAAAGCACAAAATGTAAAAGGAAGGAAAATTTAGAATCTCTAATCCACACCCAGATTCATATGAATTAATAAACTAAATAAATTCAAAACTTCCTATATATATATATATATATATATATATATATATATAACAATTAGCCTGAGTATAGGTCTGTACAGCATTGGGACCTACTTACCTCTACATGTTGTTCTTTCGGCTGCTCCCTTCTTCAGGGGTCACCCAGATAGCAAAGTTCATGAAATATTTGTTTTACACCAGATGCCCTTCCTGTCAGGTGTCGGGGAGAAGGAGGCGAACCCAAAGTGCAGACTCATCTTGGTGAGAAACTAATTTATTTTAAAATTAAAGATAAACAAAAAACAAAAGGCTGACAAGGCAGCAAAACTAAACGTAACAAAATCCAAAAACGAAACAGCAGGGAACCAAGAACAACGAACCAGCAGAGTGTGGAGGAGATGGCTGGGTTTTTAAACAGAGGAGGTGATTGGAAAGTGGGCACAGGTGAAGTAATTAACAAGACTTGGGGCAGGTGTAGATGGGTGTGGCAAGAAGACCAAAGAGTGACTGGGGAAGAGTGAATAGTGACAGTACAGTACAGTACAGTACACAAAGGACATGAAGAACAAGAACTAAATCAAGAGAAGGACACCTGAACACAAAAACATGAAAACACTAACAACAATAAACTAAAACACCAAAAAAACCTGCAGCTTTAAGAATACAAGACCTGGGCACTGATCACTGAGCTACTGCAGCCATAGTTAGCCATACATCTAACTGTGTTAAATCATTTAATTACAAAATAAAAGATGTAATCCATAGCAATTAGCCTACCGAGGAAATTATGGAGGTTTGCAACAACACTCAGGTCTAATAATCAATTCAGATGGAGGCAGGTGTTCCCTCCTGAAACAGGAAGATTTCATATAAGTAATAATTCTACAAGAAATACCTCAGATTAATAAAGTTGAACAGAAAAAAAACTGTCAAAGAATTCTAAAAAATATATAAAGCTGAGAAGTGGTGTGGTCATGCAATATGTGTTCAACCCAAAATAACTAAAGAATTTTGAAGGACTTTAATATTTACTAGTCTTATTATGTTGTATTTTATAAATCTTTACACAGCTTTACAGCTGCGTTTACATGATTCTTACAGCTGAAATACAGCTGAAATATGAAATATTTAGGGTTTTTGTTTGTTTGTTTTGTTTTGTGTTTTTTTGTTGCTACAGCTATTTACTGCTGCTGGTATTTGTGTTTATAGAGAGCATAGAAATCTACATCAATAACTGAGTAAAACAAAATAATGGCAATGTAAAGAATTAAACGATAGTGTTCATATGAGCCACTGTGAAACTGCTGGGACTAAAGATGTTTTAAGACCAGTCGTGGCCCTGTTCTGATTAGCTGTTAGCTCATTAATCAGATCGAAATCAAAGGTTTTTTCTCCAAACTGATGTTGTTTAAAGAGCTATCTACAACAGGTAAGTTATCCATTCATATTTTCAAAAGAACTCTACTTCAGAAGAGCTTAACTATTGTTTGAAAACCTCAGCAGCCACAAACAGAAACACTCTGGATTAGCAACACGTTTCTCTCTGCTGAATTAGTCAGAGGACAGAAAGGTAGCACAACACAAATTGCACCTTTAGATTGAACACCTTTTTCTCAAGAACATCTTCTGCTGTGTTGATTCCAACAAACTGCAAACCATAGTCATTTTAATTCCCAGGTGTAATATAAAGCAAACTGTGTAACTTTTAACAAGCTCCGGGAAAAAAATTGATGTGTTTTACCAAGTCTGTGTTGCAAAGGTTGCTTTTTTTTTTTTTTTTTAAAGTTCAACCAATTTGGCTGCCACAGAACATGTGATTTGACCTAAAAGTGGGTTGTGTGCCATTACAGTAATGGCATCGATAATTATAGAAAATGCTCACAAATTAAATTGGAAAACCAAAATTGGGATCATAGAATAGGCACAAAAATAATCTCAATGATCTAAGACTCTTGCTGAGATCAGATTATAATTGCCTTCATTTTATTTTAGTTTTGATTTTGACGTTTTGATTGAGTCACTCTCTCATCTGGTGTCACAATCACACTTTTAATAGAAATCTAAACTGAGTCGATATTCTCTCCTACAGTAAAAAAGAAACTGCATTCTGCATTAAAGAGTAACATTTAGTTTTCTGTTGCATGTTTTCACTTCCAATTTAAATTTTTACTCCACCTGTCGTCAGGACTGATCTCATTTTGACCGTTTTTTTTTTAATTTGCACAGTTCTTTGTCAACGCCGGTAGCTTTCAGAGTGGAAAAGTAAAATGAATGCAAGCACTTAACAAGTCTCACTGATTAATTTCTTCGTTATGTTTGTTAGCACAGGTTTGCTTTATAAACGTGCAAGTTTTCATCATCCATAATGGTTGAAATTGTTTTATTACTTCACTTTATTCTCTGTGCTCATCTCACTCCATCTGCCATCCTTACCTACAGGGATGGATGATAATGATGCGGTGTGGTTAGATAAATGATGGTGTATATGACATAAAGAGACAAACTGAGGGAGGGTAAATACATTCTGAAAAGTTCTGGAGAAACAAATAAACACATGAGGCAAATATGAAGAGACAAAAGGAAGATTAAGCAAAAGTAAATAAAAATTAAGTAATTTTAAAATTTAATTTATTATTTTCCTCCCCTCTAACCAAACACTAAGTCTTAAGTTTTATGGAGGTCTGCGTAAATGAACTGTTAACTTCCTATCTTCTAATAACTTGTTTCCTGTTGTCCTGTGTATGTACTTTGCTTTGTTCTACTGTCAAAAATCTGCTGATTAAAAAAGAAGTTCTTCAGTTAATTATTTTTTATATTTAAAAATGATTTAAAATCTTGAATTAATCTCTCCGAGGCCATCTGATAAACTAAAATAAGACAGGCAGCCAAAGTTAAAGGATTATTTGGGGTGAAAGTGTGTTAGAGAGAGTTACACAAGAAATCAAGAGAGCCAGAGTGGTAATACCCCTGTGAGCCCTCCGTATTTACTGCTCCGTTAAGCTGCATTCATTTATCTTATGAAAAACTTGCTACACACCCACCCACAGACACACATATATACTGTACAAATGGCCCCGAGAGGCACTTTTCCCCAGACAGCTCCTCTAATTAGCTACTTCTAAATGAATGGGTTAAGCCAAGTCCTTTTTATACTATGTGCTGGTACTACTAATGAAATGTGTTTAATTGCATACCACCACGCAGAAACTTCCACAGGAGGTAGGCATATGTTTTTGAAGCACAAATTTCCCAATTTCAGTTCGTTGGCTTCATCTAAATTGTTATCAAATTTTAAAAAATAAATAAATAAATAATCCAGGAGAGTTAATCAAACTAAAGCTCCAGCTTTTCTACCAGCAACACTCAGGATTAATTTATTGTTAGAGAATTAAGTCTAAGCATGACTAAGCCAGAGTGTGAAAAAAATAAGAAAACCCAGCACCATGAAGCTGACAGGTTTCCCACATACGCTTTATTCCCTGAAATTAGATATTCTGAAAGTTTGTCACATGAGAAAGTGAAAAGCTTTACATTCTAAAATATCTGCATTGAAGTCTTTTCACATATTTTTACACCTTATTTCTTAACATCCAAGTGATATGTTTTTCTTCAAATTACTTCCTCTGTCTACTTATTTTTGATTAAATATAATAAAATCTTTTTTTTGGAATCTGTATAAATATTGTCCAAATAAAAGGTTTTAAAGTGCCAAAATACTCCCATACAAATACACCAGTCAGGTTTTTACCTTTCACTGTGTGAACCTGATTCTGTTTCAGCTGATTTTGTTTGAGGCACTGAGACAGCAGAAGTACGTCCTGAACTACAAATCTAGATCAGTGTTCCCGAGGAAAGATGACATGTTTAGCTCCTGAGTTTTTGGTGTCACAACGCAGTTAAACTTCTTACCAGGTTGACACCCTGTCCTAATGTGGCCTCATATAAACCCATTCTAATCAAACTGCACCACTGGTACATGAGCACACAGTCACTAAACTCTTCATTCTAATGAGCTTATTATTTCATTCCATCACCTATTCTCTACCTGAACACTTGTGGCATTAATAAATCATGGAATATTTTTTTGACCGTAAACCTCCCTGTACACCAGCAGTGGAAGTGGGCCAGTGAGAGAATGTGTGTAACCCCTGAAATATTTAATAGCATCTTGCTCAACAGCTGTTAACCTGCATGCACTTTTTGTTTTAGAGACTCAGACGTGCAGACTAAGTGTGCAAGGGTGTGTGTGTGTGTGTGCATGCAGCCTATAACCTGGTTTAAACCCTTAATTACTTGCTGAAATGTTATATATCCAATTACAGCCTTGCAAATCAGTTCTGAAAGCAAGGACCATGCAATTTGTAAAGTTATGGCAATGGTGACAATAGTTATTAAATTATTTGTGTGACACAATCAAACTTTTATTTCAGTGCACCCTTTTCACCTTCTCTTGTTTTCACCTACAAAAGCTTTCAGTGCAGTTTGCCAAAATTTAAAGAAAAAAAAAAGTTTAAAATGTTATTTTGTGACATCTGAACTGAACTTCAATAATAAAAAATATGTTTCAAAACAACTTGAAAGTTATAGCCTAAAAATAGTTATGAATAATAATAATAATAATAATAATAATAATAATAATAATAATAATAATAATAATAATAATAATAATAATAATAATAATAATAATAATGGACTGACATTCACTTTTACCACTAAATAAATGTTAGTTTTCCACTTTTATTTTATTTATTTTTTTTACTGCATTTAAAGAGTGCCAGGGTTTTGTAGACATTGGACAAGCAATCAGCGAGTGGTGCAAAACCTCTCAGAAGGAGATGGGAAGAACAAGAGAGGTGATCTGATTAAGGAGAACGTGGCAGAAAAAGAGACGACGTAGAGAAGGAGTTTGGTCAGATGGCATTATTTCTTGGTACAGATGCGTGTGTGTTTGGACATGGTTGTCTAACTTCTAAATCCTCTGCAAAGTCGAAGTAGTTTTTCATTCGCAAGATGAGTAAACATTGGCCTGTGTTGTGTCATCATGACTGCTGCGCCTTCAACCAAAAACAAGCTGTTTGTTTTGCCCCCACCCCCACGGTGACATAATCCTGTTTTACAGAGAACAGACTGGAAGAGGAAGAGACCAAGCAGAGCTAAAAAAGTTAACACTCTTTAAAAATGTAATTATATTTTCTATCTGCTTAATGAGAAAACAGAGGAGAGGATATAAAAATAATGTATAATATTACATCAGGCACGCACACACATACCCCACAACTGTATGGAATGAACACTTCATGAATAATTCTGCTCACAGATGAAGATATTATTATAGCCACGCTTATGATTTTTCATTTTTGTACTATTCATAACCAGAGTTGTTGTTTGGTTAGTAAGTAGAGGACTATCATTCAGCATTGCCTAGTGGGGCTGATATTTCTGCACTCATTCAAAGATAAGTTTATCACACCTCTTCCCTTTGCTGTTTTCTCAGTAACTCCCCAAAGCCCTCTGTGAATTTTGCTGCAGTGCTGCTATAATATAAAGAATCACATGCACCATATATATGTAACAACTGCAAATGTATTCAGTGTTTATGAGTTATGTGCCACTATAACTCACTTTAGGCTGTCTTTGATGTTAACAGCGCTCGTTACTCAGACTTATTTAGTAAAGTTTATTACGAAGTTTTATCTGTGCATGGAATCACTGAAACAGAAGACAGTGTCATATACTATACATGCATATTGTGTGTCTGAAGTCAGACTGAATTCCTGGTAACAATGTGGAGGCAGTAATCCAATTTAGGTCCAACCAAAAACATTTTGTTCTTTCTTTGATTTTCCATATTAACTTGCCTTTGCCAGGGCCTTTTGGATGGGAGGTATAACAGCAGTCTAAAAGGTCACCTGTCCATCTGAGAACTACTACAGAGACGCAGAAAACAAACAGCAATGCATGCATAAAATTATTTCTGTTACTTTAGAATTACCTAAACTCATATTTTTGGGGGGGGCTGTGGGAGAAAACCAGTAAATCTAACTCAGGCACAGACAAACATGCAAATTTCACATGGAAAAGTCTGCAAAGCCAAGATTATAACCAGGAGTCTTCTTGCTGTGAAGCAACAGTGCTAACCACCACACCACTATGCTCCACTTTTTGCTTGATTTTGCTAAATTCCTGGGTGCCCTTAGGATCTCCATTATCTAGTTTAATATATAAACACTTTGCAAGCAAGCCAAGATAACCACATTTTGCTGCCTGAGTCAACCAAACTTCACTAATTAAATAAATTATCTGTCCTGAGGTATTTTGTGCTTACTTTACTTGGTAAGAAACAAATTCCACCTTATGCATCTGCACTCTTTAACATCGTAGAGATTTAAATATATTATTTTTAAAAAATAATTACTCCCCTCTATGCACTGAGCCTCCCCTGTAATGACTCAAAGCCCTCTGGTGAGGTCCACCTCACATTAATAAAATTTCTGTTCCAGCTCATCCGCTGTATTTTTCAAACTTTCTCCAAAACTCATAAAGAGTTGGCTCTGAGTTGGTGGATTTGCAAATATTTGCAGGTTATATCTGCAATTAATGTTTGCTTCTTCATAAAAATATTTTTTGATCCATGTATGGGAGATTAAATTGTTCATTATCACCTGCTGCTGAGAGGCAGAGGCAGGCAATGTTTTCACCTTTGTGTGTGTGTTTGTTCAGAAAGTTGTATGTTAACAAAGTATTTCATGAACCGTTGGACCGATTTTATTGAAATGTGTGCATCTACAGCTGAATAACTTTTAGAGTCAACCTGATTCAAGATGGCTGCCACAGCCAACTGACCCTAAAAACAGAAAAATGGGAATAATTCTGTCAGATTTACAGATATTGTGCTAAAATTGGGTGTGTTAGTAGCTGAAACTCATTCACAAAACCTAATCCAAGTACTGCTCATTTTACGACTCATTTTTCCATCTTTTCTGCCTCTGCAAGTGGTAAGACAGGATGTCCAACACTGAAGTGCTTGACAGAGCTGGAACCACCACCATCATGACAATCATGAGCAAGAAACGAGTAAGATGGCTAGGCCATGTCTGCAGGATGAGTGACCACCACCTTCTAAGGCAACTGCTCTTTGGCCAACTCGCCACTGGTCGCAGACCTCTGGGAAGACCCAAGCTTTGACGTGAAGGAGTTTGGAATCTCTCCCAACACCTGGGAACAGGCAGTCAATATGAGGCCATCATGAAGACAAACCATGAGTGGTGGAGCTGTCCAGTTTAAGGGAAAGCTTAAGCAAGACAGAGAGCTGAGACTCCAAAGCTGGCATGAAAGAGCCAGCCAATACACACTCACTCCCGTTGACTTTGTTTGTTGCCACTGCAGCCTTCTCCGAGACTCAAACATTGGCTGCATCAGCCATGAGAGACATTGCAGTGCTAGAGAGTAATTGCTCCACATGGAACTGCTATGAGAAGAGCCATGAAATTAATATCAAAACCTGAAATTTAGGTTAAAACTCACGAACAGTGAATCTGGAATCATTATTTTATGATGTTTATGTTTGCAAGCCTCAGCTATAACCTTTGATTCGCTTTAGCATGGTTCATGTAACGCAGCATCCTGAGCAGCCCACATCAGGACTGGGTCTTGAGTGAGCAGCGAACAGCAGCATGTTGGGTCACTGCACACTACAGCACCGTGGCTCCAGCGGGACAGCTGAGAAACGGAGCTCTGACACAAATCTGCTTTGTATAATTGGACTCTGAGGCTGCATCAGTGGGTGCCGAGCTCTCCACCTGCCTCCCAAGAGTCTATGCTGCTGCTGAATCCACCAATCCAAAGACATTATTCAAATGCATTTTATTCTAAAGCACATATAAAACAACTAGGGTTGACAAAAGTATTGCATATTATTGCAAAGGTCTAATTATACATGGTGTGGATGTGCACACAGACAACTAGGGCATCGCTAACAAATCATTGTTCTTATTATTAGACCAACATGAGGTTCGCACATGCACAGCAGATCACATCCTGAATTACTTCAGTACACGACACGTCAAGTCAGAGAACAAGCACCCGTGGCCCCTTTTCTGCTCTGCGGGTTTTATTATCGCCTGCCACTGAAAGATGGGTGATAATTTAAATGTGTGCATTTGTTTAGCTGATGTGTTAGCAAAATATCTCATGAACCAGTGGAATGACTTTAATGAAACTGTCAACAAGTAATTGCTGGATGTACAGCTGCAACTGATTAACTTTTAAAGTCAACCCAATTCAAGGTGGCTGCCACAGGTAATTGGCATTAGCAAACACAGAAATGGATACAACTCAGTCAGTTTTACAAATGTTGAGCTGAAATTTAGTGTTGCAGAAGTTGAGTCATCCCCAGTATAGATGCCTGATTATTGGTGCAAGTGGAGCAAATACTCCTTCGCTTTCTAAAGCAGGGGTGCTAACCTATGTTTTTGCTCCCTCATTTTTTGACTTAAAAACATGTTATGATTCCCTGCAATAAGATAAAAACAGGTAGTGTTTATTAATTTTAATTTTACTTTCTTAGTTTCAAGCTAATAAATTCATATTACAGTAAATGCTACATTCTAATATTTGTAAAACAAAAAACACTTTTTAAAAAGATTTAAAATCTCAAGAGATTTTAATATTCTGGTTAAAAAAAAGTCTAATTATATAAGGAGTCTACAGATTCACAGGACTAGAAAATCCTTTTTTTTCACATTTGACTATAATGAGCAGCAGTGGTGGTACTTGAGCAATTTGAGGATCCCATTACAGCACTGACAGTGTCACTCAAACTAACTCCTCAGTTCAGCTTTTGGCTGAGGTAATGTGAATTCAAACTGATGGCTGGCATTTTCAAACTGCATGATTTAGCTTCACTGTTAGGCTCAGTCTTAAACTGTACAGTAATTGGGACAAACATTCTGAGTTTCTAAAACCTTTAACCACATCCACAAAATGAGTCACTCATGTTGCTGCAGCTCTTGATTACAATACACCATCACAAACCTCTTAATAACATGGAAGAACTTATTTAACTGTAATCTCTAAAGTGATTTAAATGATTCACTGCAGACATTGTGTTCATTTCCAGACTCATTATGTGAAGATCTTGTGCATCAAAAATCCATTTTTAATAATCCATGATACTTGCTCTATAAAAAAGGATTGGCTTTTGCCTCTTTGTAATATTTTGTGGCACTGAATCACTGTTTTCATCTCACCTTCACTCGAAGAGAGCAAGTCACTAATAAATCATCAGGGCTTACTTTGCGCTGAGGTGAATCTCTTTGCGTCACCATGGATATTTCAGCTGTCACAGACCATTTTAAGGCTCCTTCCTTCCACAGCTTTGACTTTGCAGCTCATTTCATTGTGGTGAAACCATCCAACATCCTGCCCACTTATGTACTTAAAATCAACAGAGAGTTGGTGTTCTGTTACTGTGTAATTAATTCCTTGTACGTTGAAAGGTTGAGGTGTTTGTGCTGTCCTTTATCCTCTCCCTCTGGGTTTGTGAAACGCTGCGCCCTCTGCTGACAGAAAAGGATACTGCATCAAATGAACATAGTATATTTTATGTCTGATTCCTTGAAAGATAAATACATTTGGCCTTGGAAACCCATTTATCCCAGATCAAATAAAATATAATTCAATTTAATGGTAAACAGTGCCTGCAAAGAGAGAAAATTTTGTGAAAAGAAATTTAGTGGCTGTCGGGGCATAAGAGACAATTTGACACTTTTCTCTCCCTTAATCTAATGTTTCATGGATTTAAATTTTTCAAGCAAACTAAATGATGCTGAAATGCAAACAAATGTCAGGATTTAGAAATGGAAATTAAGTTCTAAAATAGTGTTTTGTACTAAAGGAGACACCATTTGGCTCCAACATTTACATTTTCCATAACTTAAACATACAATAGTTGTTTTTTTTTTGTGGAAAAACTAGAAACTTCACTATAAATTTGCATTATTCATCTCTACTAAAAACAATGGCCATATTGAGCTTTTTGATCTTCTGTCTTGAAAAAAAAAAGTTTTTACATCTACTTCCTCCAACAGAATAAGCTGTTTGTCAGTATTGTACAGAATTATGTAGAGAAACTAAAAGTCTGTGTGTAAAAAGATGTGGTTTATTGTACTTTGTTTTATATAATGTTACATTTTATTATGGAAAAATATTAAATTATTTCATAACTTTTGCATTCTTGTGAATTATTTTCCCAGATCAATGAAATATTTGCATACAAGGACATATTTTAATGTGTTATTTAGATAACTGCCAGGAAAAATATCACTTCACTATCATCAGTATCTGTTTTCAATAAATTTCCTGTTTTGCCCTTTCAATTTGACCAGGTGGTGGAAAATGATAATTAGCACATAAACTGGTGTGCTTTAAATTTTACCTCAGTATGATGTTTATAATTTATTCTCCCATCTTGCATTAACAGCGGTAGAGTTTGAAATATGCTACAAAGAATGTGTTTAAATTAGCTTTAACTATAGGTGAGTTATTCCTTTCTTGTCTATATGGGTTTTTTTTTTATTACTTCACTTCTAGTTTGTTTTCTCATATGCTCTGTCAATAGGATCAAGTCTAAAAATATCTGTTGAGCCACACTTGCCACACGTGACCAACAATAATCTTTACAGAGGTCAAACATGCAAGCACAAGAAGTTTTGTTTTCCAGCCCCTAAGGGCAAAAAGCAGGGAGGCATCATGAACATGCCCCAACATATGCACACATTCACATCATGTCATTTTAGGATCTGTAATCACTTTCACATGCATGTTTTTGGAGTGAAGTCAAGCAGGTTTGGGGAGAAAGTTCAAACTGCACACAGAAAGGCCCGACTCAAACCGGAGAGAGTCGAGCTGTGAGGTGACACCTGATGGCGTCGTTTTTCCCGCAATAAAAAAAAGAATGTGTTGTTCCTTTTGCGGAAAATTGATACAGCAAAGCTTTGCTGTATCATCTATTTTTTTGATTTACAACTTTCTTGCCATCTCCGTTTTATGGATTATTTCAGCAGTAAAAACTGGTACTTTGGACAAATACTTTAAAAACCTCAGATGGAGAGCAAAAACTACCTGCTATAAAATAGATCATTTTCTTTTAAGAGCTGCAAGAAAATGGATACTTCATTTTTACTGCTTGCAGCTGATCCTCATCAGTCTATTAAATAGCTTCAAGTTATTGCTTATTGACAGCATACATATATTTGGACTTTTGGAAGAAACCAGAGTAACCCATGCAGGCTCTAGGAGAACATGCAAGCTGGACTCAAAGCAGAGAGTATTTTGCTGTCGGGTGACACCTGGTGGTGGGATTTCACCTGCAGTAAAATACTTTTTTTGTTTTAATTATTATAGCAAAGCTTTGCTGCATCATCTGCTTTTGATATCCAGTTTGTGCTCTCACTGTTTTACTGTTTATTGATTATTTAAGCTGTAAAAAAAATTGTTCTTTGTGCAAATATAAAGAAACACTCAGATATTATGTCAAATTTGTCAGTCATATTGTAGATCAATTTAATTTAAGAGCTGCGAGAAAACAAATTAGTTTCATTTTTACTGCTTGTAATTGATCCTCTCTAGTCGAGGTCAAAGTTATTGTTTAATTACAACTTCGGTGTCAGTGTAAACACACACTAAAGATTTCATTAAAACAAGTATTCTGCTGGGTTGTTGTATCGAATTCTATTAAAGTTTTATGAGCGCACAATCCAATGCATCAAATAAAGTGGAGACCCTTTTTTATTATATATATTGGTTTTCTTTTACATCAGTGCATTATGTGCTGGATCCACTGTTGCAAACTTCAGTAACATGAACAAGTATATGCAAAAACAAAAAATTAAACATTAAAAAGTATGTTTTAAATAAAACTAGACTTTAAATGAGGAAAAATCTGTGACAAAAACATTGAAAAAAAATCTGAAATGACAAATATTTTCATCAGTGAGGCTATCCTGTTATATAGATGATCTATGGCAGGGCTGTAGAACAGTCCATATCCCAATGAGTTCATTTAAAATACAACTAGATTTTGAATTGTAAATTAAATTTTTGTAACGATAATAGCTGCTGGATGTCCAGCCCCTGAGCTGTTGGCTTTCAGTAATTTGGGCCCTCTGAGCAATTTAGTTAAAAAGCTCTGGTTCAGAGTAAAAATGATGATCTCAGATGTGTGGGTTACTTTTCTTTTTACTGTCCACATTGTAAGAGTTCATGTAACATTTTTAAACAATTTCATCATGACAAAGATTTTCTATTACATATTTTATTTTATGTAATTTTTTTAGACCCCCCATGTGAACTGGTGTTGTTGGATTGTTGATTTATATTCTATATAAATATATATATTGTCTTTATCTGCCAAGGAACTGCAGATGGAAATAAGCCATTGACAAAATCTGACATACAGGTTTAGTCACTTCACCTGAAAATGTTTTGTCTTTCTATTCTCCTGCTTTCAGTGAAAAGTCAGATCAATGGTGAAGCAGTGCCATGCTGGTTAGTACCCAGGCCCACATTTTTTCCTGCCAGTCATGGAAAGAAACGGCTGATTTTCTAATCGCAACCTGCTTCTTTAAGGTTTACGGGTCTTAGTGAAGGAAAAGAGCTTTGTCCACCTATGTAAAATTTCCCCATATTCAAAACAACGGCCGTCAAATAAAGCTACTTATTTAGACATGTATATGGTCACAGAAAAAATATATATTTGAAGGGGAATAAAAACAAAAAGCTAAAACTGTTTATTAACAAGTTTATAAACGAAATGAGACAAAAATCCATTTTGACTTTCAGACATTTCATACACTAGATGGTGCTGGAGACTAATTTACTGAAGCTGCTGAGAACAAAGCTGGTCAAAGAAACAGACCGTGGAGGTTTAGATTGGATAGCATAAGTGTGAGTGGAAGTGTGAATGGTTGTTTGTCTCTGTGTGGCCCTGTGATGGACCGCTGACCTGTCCAGGATGTCCCCTGTCTCTCACTCAATGACTGCTGGAGACAGGCACAAGCTCCTCCAGGACACGGAAAGCAAAAATGGATGTATGGCTGCATAAGTGTTAGGCATTGTCGTACATAACCAATGACCAAACAAGGAAATGACGTTCAGAACTTCGATTAGAAAGAACGCACTCTACAACACGTACATTCTGAAACTGAACCGTGAGCCTGACATTCACAGAATGAAACTAAAATGTCCCTCTGAGGCTGAAAAATGCCCAAACACACTTTACAAAAACATCACGGTACTAAATAACACTTCTGGGAAATGCTACAAGAGCAACAAGGACATAAAAAAGATGCTTTTATGCTTTTATAGTGAGTAGAGATCAAACACAGATAAGACCCAGAAAGAAAGTTTTGAAAGTTGTTTTTTTTTATGCATTTTCTTTGTATTTTGTTCTATCTTTAACAACAGTCAGAGGATTCACATATGCATCTTAAAATGAAAATCAAATAACCGGGGTGTAAAGAGACAATTCAGAAAAAAAAAACTGTGTGCAGTGTTGTAAAAATTGTACAGCAGGCAAAATGGTGAGAAAAAAGTGATTTTTACAGACTGTACAGACATTTAATGATTGCTTTGTGTTTTCATACCAACAGAAAATAAATGTAATAAATTTTAAATATGGACAAAAAGTGTAATTTTTTTTGTCTGGATTGCAATATTGATATCAGTGTTTTGTTTTGTTTGTTTTTGTTTGCTTGTTTGTTTGTTTTTTAAGCAAAGGGAATTAGCTTTGTGGATAGTTCGGGTACATTTTCAGCACATTTAACCTGTTTATTTGTTAATTATTGTCCCATTTTAAGAAAAAAAATTTAAATTTGACATAATTTGAATTTTGTTAAAATTCAAATTTTAGATAGCAATTTTCATGAAAGAAGATTGCTATCTAGCTTTCATCCATGAATGAATCGAAAATACTAATAAAAATATAAAAGCTGCGTTTCTCACACAGTAAACATGCTTGAATGGCTCCTGAGGTTATGAGTCACATTGCAGAACTGCTACTGACTGGCCTGGACTGCCCAAACCACTTCCAGTTACCAACTTGTGTAGGTGTGTGTGTGTGCGTGTGTGTGTAGGCTTGCGTGCATGATTCAGCCTGGGTCACATTACCACATGCGATGTATCATCATGGCATTAATTTGAATTCATTATGTTCAAATAACGCATTTTTTAAAACATTTTATTTAATTTAGGTTTGATATTATGTTGTTTTAAAGTTTCATGTGCATCCATATGATTTTTTTATTCTATTTATTTATTTTTTGATTTTTCAGTAAAAACCCACGATGTAAATCAATGTTGCCCCACAGTAAATGGTCCCTCCAGTTTTATAAAGATTAGCTGACTAAATCACCTTGGGTTACTGTGGTTGATTTCCCCAGGCTGGGGCCGTCACATAAGAGATTTATTTCTGTCTCTAAGTCATTACATCTGAAAATCACCAAACCAGCTCACTCTGGATCTCAATAAAACCCTGAGTCCGAGCACGTGTGCCTGGATGGGAGGTTTTTTTTTTCTTCTGATGCATATGTATGCACGTGTGCTTGTTTCTATCTGTGTCGCAGTTTTTATCATGATAAAAACAGCAAATACGATGAATGTTATTACTGATTTGCTCTTGATAATCCTAACTTGTGTTTTTTAAGGGTGTTAACTGATGCATATTTAACAAATCAGCTCCTGATTATATTAGTTCTGTACATCTAGATGTTTAAATGTTGAGCCAAACATTTTACAAGTTAATCTCCACACAGACAGCTGGTGATGTTGGATTTTTTTGGCCAAATCAGAGAGCAGACCTGCCACGCAGTAGTGTTCTGTTCAGTATTCCTGTCCTTTTCCTCTGCCCAACTTCCTGCCTCCTCCCTCGGAGCTCACGTGGATGCAGCAGGAGCAGCATGAGGGGCGCACATAAAAGAGGCTTCCTCACATTTTTACTAGGACAGCTGCGCTGTTTTGCTCCACAGATTTCTGTCTTTTCATCCCGTCTCCTCTGAACACTGCCCTCGTTAGTCTTCCTTACTTATCATCTTTTGTCGTATTTATTCTTTCATAATGTTTCTTTATTAAATGTGTTGTTTCCTCATTGATTTTTCTCTTTTCATCTTTGTCATTTTTTTCCGTCTTTTCTTTCACAGCTTTCAGACAAAACGTTTGTTTGGCTGCCTGTGAATGTTCCTGTTAAACATATTTGCTTTTGTTGAACTCCCAGCTAATTTCTTATTCTCATCCCATTCACTTCTCATTTGTTCCAATAGATATCAGGGAATTACCAGGATTTGCAAATCTTTCCCAATGTTTTTTTTTTGGTACTTTTTTAAAATCTCCTTTTTTTTAATGACTCATTTTGCTAAATCAACTGTTGTTTCTCTCTTGATGCCTGAAGAGGATCTCAGGTGTTATTCAATCCCTCCTCTTCTCTCATCCAGCATCCAGACCTTCACACTTCCCAAAATAGACACAAGGTTCTCCTTTGGGAGCTACAACTGAGCCTTGCTGTAATGATCTGTGTTTGTGTGTGTGTGTGTGTGTGTGTGTGTGTGTGTGTGTGTGTGTGTGTGTGTGTGTGTGTGTGTGTGTGTGCATGTCTGAATGCTTTAAAGCTGCTGTAAATGCTTTAGTGCAACAGTGAATATATATATACAAAAAAGATTCATTGTTCATTTGAACAATTGAAGATAAATTCACCAATTTGTCATGTCTTTAGGGTTACACAAGACTCAGTTGTCAGCAAATCAGTACAGAAAAAAAATGTCTGACAGAGCTGCAATCATAAAATGTTGTGAAACAGCTGGTTTTGTCTGTTTTTCTGGGGTGGGGGAGGAGGGGGGCTGATTTCTGGATACCGCGTTAATAAGAATCCCAGCGGCCTCATGCTGTGTAAGCATGAATAACTTGCGTGGCACATGAACTGTTGCTTTATCAGCGGAGGTGAACTGAGGTCGTGACAGGACAGAACAACCTTGGCAGCGGAAAGGGGGGGAAATGGAGCAACTGTTCCAGATGGTGAGGGGTTGGAGCGGTGAAAAACAGGGCAAAAGCAGAGAAATATGACAAACAATGTGACAATGTGTCGCCTCCTTTGAAATACAGAGTGAAAGTTTGCAGGCTGACAGTTAAAAGGTCATGTTTAGATTATTGTTTATGGATTAAAGTTACTGTTAGGGTATGACAAAATGTTAAAAAAAAAAAAAAAAAGATTTTTGACTGTGTGTTTCTAGAAATGTTAGTGAAGAAATGAACATGGAAGAAAAACAAGTGGTTCTTTCAAATACTTCATCATATGAGTTATTCTGAGAAAGTGAGATAGATGTTTTGGACGCCGGTGGTTTGTTACATTTTAGGCCATGTAAGGCTGTTACATGTAGACTTTCTCTGGTGCATCAAAATAACTACTGTCATGCCTTTTATGTGGTCTAATGTAGCTTCATCTTGTTTTATCACAGCTACTGACACATGCATGCATCTTTATCATCCACCAACAAGGTGTTAAGGCTTGTTTGTGTGTGTTTGCTTGTTGGTCTCATGCATCAGTGGACAGAGTTTAGTGAAACTCTTAGAAAGTAACCACTGGATGCACATTTAGAGCTGCTTAACTTTTGGAGTCAACCTAATTCAAGATGGCCACCACAGCTGATCTGTCTTAACCAATGCAAAAATGGCTATAGCAGATATTGAGCTACAATTTGGTGTGATGGTAGCTGAGCGTTATCTTCAACACATACTTCAAGCACTAACAAATCACACAAGATTTTGTAATAAATTTGACCAAAACAGTTAGACAGTTAGACTAACAGTTAGTCTAAAACTCTGGCATGAAAATTAGCAGGCAATATGCATTTCTTTAAGGAAAGCTAGGACTTTAATTAATAATGTATTAGCAAACTGTAAGAGAATCTTTCCTCTTAGACACAACAAGAAATGATTAACATGCATGTTTTTTTACATAAATATTGCTTCATGCAAATAGACTGCAAGGAGGAGAAAATAATGCCTAATATTATCCTAAATTTGTATAGTTTTACTCAAGAAATATCTTTTTTTTGTTCAAAGGGTGATAACAAATATAAAATAATAAATGGGTAGTAAATGTTTTCTAAAGTGTTCAAATACTAAAAATAAATTGAAATTGAATGAATTTGAAAACCATTTCCATAGCTTCAGAGATTCCCCAGTCTGTAAGAGGACTGAAAAATGGGGATGAGAAAAGAGCAGCAGACAGTCAGAGGGAGAACAGACAGAGGTCAGTGTGGTCGCCAGCTGTTTGAGATGAATAGACTATTATATTGACCGGAGCAGCAGATGGTTGGTCAGCACTCTGATGCACTCACACACAGAAACTTTACAAAAACTAAACAGGCTTTTCACGTGACTAAAATCTGCTGACTGTTATGTCACTGCTTCCAAATTCAGCCTTTTATTTCCAATAGTCATAACAGCAGGTACACTAACAAGTATTGTCATGCTTTGACATGTAAATCTTTGCAAAGACAATGTATCAAATTCTGTTTGTCGATCTTCTCAAAACTAATCATGTTAACTTGAATCGGTTCCACTTGGTTGGGTTTCAAGAATATTAAATGTAAAACTGCAGAGAGTTTAGTTTTGTTAGTAACATGACAGCATTAAAGTCAGACTTCATTCTTTAAGAAAAACCTTTGTCACTGACCACAGTTCATCACTGAAACGGCAAACAAAGTAAAACTTTTACCAAATTAAAAGCCTTAGAAGGCCTTTCATGTCAGAATTTTTAACCAAGACCACCGTATGTTGAGAAATGACTTCAAGCTGTTTTGGTCAAACCTTGAAAATACCATAATGTGCATTCTCATTGAATATTGCAACATTTCGCATGTTGTGAATGACTCTCAGCTACTACCACACCAACGTTTTGCTCAATATCTGTAAAACCCACTGGGGTATAACCCTTTTTTCTTCCTTTACAGATATAAATGCTGTGTAATGGAGTAAAACAAGAAACACTAATGTTACCACGTCTTTGACAATTTTACTCTAATAAAAACATGTTTATGAATGTTATGTTTGACTTTGTGGTGTGTGTGTCGGGGGGGGGGGGTGTTTGCAAATTAATCTCCCTATATGCTTGACGTTGGAGCTTTAAATGGATTGACACAAACTGTCCTGTACTGTGACAGAGTAAAGTTTAATTTATCACGGTCACAGCATTTCCAGGATAAAAGGGAGCAGGCCCATCTGGCTTATTATCAGCACACAGTTCAAAAGCTAGCCTCTGTGATGGAGGTGCATTGATACAGAAATAACATCCTGCTGCTCTTCAGGCAAAGTATTTTACAAAGAAGGATTTCAGCAAGACAGCTGGTCACTAATATGGATAACCTGAAGTCTAAACTTACTATCTGGAAACATGTTTTGTGTTATAAGATGAAAAATATTAAATTAAATATGAGTTTGAAAACACCATTAAAACCATATCAGTTTAAACTCTTTTTTTTTAATCCAGTAATTAAATTGTTCAAATTGCTGTATTTTACAAATTAACACGCTGTTTGATACATCCACAACCCAAATTGGCAAAAAATTACTGTAAATTATGGTTTGTCTTTTTTTTTTTTTTTTTTTTACTGCTACATCTAAATTTATGAGAAATGCACAGCCTCAAGCTCATACAAAACCACAAACAAAATCAGTGTCGATCAATCACAGATAAAGTGAGACTGGAAGACTTATTCTTCTACTGAGACTCTGCGTGTTAGATGTATGAAAGAAAAACAACAACCATGTGACTGGCAGCCATAAAGTTTTTATCTAAATGCGGAAAGTAATTACCTTTGTGGGATTATGGAATGGAAAACAAGAAGGATGAAAAAGAAACCCTTCCCAGGCTGAGCTGTAAACCTCTGTGAGGGGAAGAGTTAAAGCTTCATCTGTCCACTCATAAATGAACAACGAGCAGATAATATTTTAGGTCTCTCTTGGAAACTTATATACATTTTTATGTTGCAAACTCTCTCTGACTAACTTTAAAGTGAAACTTATTGACACTAGAGAATATTCCTATTCTGTGAAAATGCAGTGACGTTAATTAAATCTGCTGAAGAAGCTGAAACTCAGTTATTCAAACTAAAAGAGGCTGAATGCTAGCTCAACGCAAAAATATTAGATAAAAAGCTAAAAAAAAATAAAAAATAGAAGCAACATGTTAAAAGCTAAAAGTTGCAAAGCTTAAAGTTGCATAATGCTATCAAACAGCTAAAAGTGGCTCAACAGTAGCTAGAAGCTAAAAGTAGACAAAGGGTACCTAACAGCTAAAAGTAGCAAAAACATAGCTAAAAGTATTAAATAGCTAGCTAAAAGCAGCAGAAGAGTAGCAAACAGTAGCAAAAGACTAGCCAAAAGTTAAAAGTAACAAAAAACCTATCTTAAATTTATAAGTAGCATAAGATTTTAAAATGAACAATGATTTTGAAAGAATTTAATCTTAATGTATTTCTATAGGAAATATATTTGTTTAAAAAAAAGTTCAATGATTTAAAAAGTACAAAAATTGCAAAAAACAAAAGTCACAGCGCTCATCTCCTAAATGAGCTGAATTTTTTGATATATGAATGGCTAAAATAGCAAAAAAAACACTTAGTAGAAGTAGTTAGATTGCAAAAAATCTTCAGAAAAATAAAATTTAAAAATAAAACAGGAATACAACAGTGTCAAGGATGAATGATTATTCAGCATTCACACAATTAGCTTAAAAGAGAAAGTTGCATTTAAAGAAATGAAAAATGCAAACGTTGAGAAAAACAGTCAATCTATAAAGCATCAATTTCAAAATAAAACTTCATACTAACCCTTACCTCAAATACCCCCTCTCCACACACACACACTCAAACACTCACTTATTGGTAAGTTCATAAATGTCACCCAATGACGGCACAATAAACACATTATGCAACATGTTGCATTCAACAAACAATGTTCACCCAAACTCATTAAAGGCTGTTCTGTTCGAAGCTGCTCTTGCCTTTGTCTCATTCATAAGCCTGCTGGATGACTTTCACATGGAAAAATCTGCATTTGAAAGGTTTTTTTTTTTTTCCAACTCCTACCCTTACCGTCATCTAAAGATCTAATTGATTCTGAATGCGAACAATCCTGTTTTTCTCTATAATCCGTAATATTTTCATATCTCTCTCCGACACTTCCTCTGAATTTGACTCATTGCAAAAAAAAAATAGATGTATGCAAATGTTACCAAATCATGTGAGCTCAGAAACTGCACACAGGACTGTAAGTCGAGTGGGCTGGATTCAAGCATGAGAATGGGGTTGCTTCAGATTAAAATGTCACATTAACTGAACTCTAAAAGAAATAAGAGTTTTGTTTGTTTAACTCGTATAAGAAAAAAAATGAAAGTACAAATGTTTCAAACTGCAGAGTGGTGCGTTTTTTTAGCCAAAGCCAAAGTGTTTTTGCCGAGGCAGCTGAAACAAAACTCTGCACTTTCAGCGTTGTGCCGTTAGTATCTCTTAAAAGCTTGTCCCATGGGAGTCAGTCAGGGGTCTTTACTGGATGTAACACTGGGTATGTGAGTCTATTGTAGCTCATAAAGCACTGAGTGTAACTACGCAACAACGCAAAAGCATTTTTTTGGCTTGTTGGAGAATGTGCACTCAGTTTTAGCACTCAAATCTTGGCGTAAAATTATAAAGAAAAAAAAAAGAAAGGAGACATGAGATCAAAAGCTTGTCAAAGAATGGTTTTGGTCTCTACGGTATGTTTGTCGGCTGCATCTCAACGAGACGTCAGTGCTCCTGTGAGCAGTACGCAGCTGGAATAAGAAGCAGCTTCTGTGAATCTGAGGTTATGCCTTTCACCTAAATAATTACGGAACAGTTTATTTAGGTGAAAAGGAAGAGTTTATATAAACGGGAAGCTGACAAGTGCCAAGAAATTACAAGATTTAATCGGAGTCATATGTTTCTGCAGTGAAATGCTTCTTGTTCCACCTGTTCAAGGTTAAAAGAAAAAGAGAAACTATCAGTTCACATCTCTAACCCTGCCTGTAAGAATGAAGATAAGACATAAAAACAGCCTGATTTCTGAAGCAAAGCAGCTAACATTTGTTTTCTCCACAAAGCTGCTGGGTGTAGTTTAGTATTCTGTGAGAATTTTCCAAAAATAGAGAAAGACCTGATTGCAGAGCTGCTGCTGCCCCTCCACAACAGGGATTACCAGCTGAGTTTAGGTTCCTGATAAGGATATCACTTGAGTATCTCCCGAACAGAGCTGTAAGTCAAGCCGATGGCTGATCTAGCAAAGATTAAAACTCTCAGCTGGTGCCAGAGGGCTGATCCGCTGGGAAGAGCTGGAAGAAAACACAGGAGAAAGAGACGATTTGCAACGATGGATGGATGGATGGATGGATGGATGGATGGATGGATGGATGGATGGATGGATGGATGGATGGATGGATGGATGGATGGATGGATGGATGGATGGATGGATGGATGGATGGATGGATGGATGGATGGATGGATGGATGGATGGATGGATGGATGGATCTACTTTTGTCTTCTTGTGTTACTTTTAGTTTTTAGCTAATGTTTTTCATATTTTAGCTGTAACAACTCAGTTATAGCTTCTTCAGCAAGATTCTGCAGAGTCATTCAGCACAGAAAATGTGATTTGTCTAGTTCGATTCAGTACTTGATGCCCCAAATAGCTATTGATGTTTTTTTTACAGAGATTCTTGTTCTTCAGCAGGCCAGTTTAGAGATCAGAAATGGAGGAGGACATAGTGTAAAACATGCATATTTAACGGGTCATAACTTGGAAGAATAAATTCTTTTAAGATGGCTTCTGGGGGGGAATATCTAACTGAAACCTGGCTCTCTGCAACAACAATGGCCTCATTCAACAACTGTGTCTATGTAGGTCAATTCTAGAGGGAGAAGAGATTCATTACCGCTGCATGGGAAATCGTTCTCCAGCCTGAGACGTTGCCCACACAATTAGTGCATCCAGTGACGCCGTTTACAAAACAACATGTATGTCTGACTGTCGGGCAAAGACTTTGTTAAGTTTTTAATTACTCGAATAAGTCAAGAAAAGCAGCATGATTTAAAGTGTCTAAAACAGCTTTGGAAATAAAAAATTAGACACAGATGAGTTTTATTGGTTTTGTTTGTTGGTTTTTTTATACCGTTTGAGGAGTTTAATTAGAATCATCAGTACTGTATCGTACTGATGATTCTAATGCACAAATAGCTTCTTTGTGCATTTATAGTTTACTCTTTTATTCATTTAAATATGTGTGTGTGTGTGTTTGTTTTGTGTTTATTGGTGTTGTGAAACCCAGCAACTTTGGACAGTCCTGTTACATAATGTGAATATGTTCACAATTATTTCTGAAGATTAGCAGCTCTTTTTGGTTTATGACAAAAAGAAACAACACTATTTGAATTAATCATACTGGTTCTGTATTGGACGGTTAATTTACAAAAAAATTGGTGAATTATGTCCAGAAAAAAACATTTTAATGTATAGAGATCATGCTTTGGATTATTTTACAGTCATACAAGTAAAACTGTACTTGACATGACACTTTAATCCCAGAAGCTGAAGTTATGGGTTGTTTTTTTTTAATTTTTGCAGAGCAATCATATGTATTTGTATCATAAAGAGCACCATCTGACCTTGTAATTCAACTCTAATTAGAAGATTCACTAGTCTTGGTTATTTCTGGCTCATTTTCTTTGTTTGATCTGACCTCATGATGCATGACTTTATATAAAAAAACAACAACAACAGGAGCTTGAAGATTGTTTTAAGTCATCTTTTTTTTTTACTCTAGCCACAAACAAACAAAAATGATCAAATGCCAGTATGGTTTATCTTATTCGCTNGGGGGGGGGGGGTTGTGTGTGTGTGATGCTGTTTGTAACAATTCAGCCTTTGTTGTTGTTGAATCTATGAAACTGAATTAACCTTTTTGGGTTTGTTTTTTTCTTCGTTTAAATGTGCCTTCTTGGACACCGTACTTTCATCTTCCCCACAAACCCATTTCTGCCCAGAGACGATTCCTGGTTGCTTCGGCGTCTTTTGTTGCACTCAGCCAGTCGGTGACATCATTCACCCTTTCACCCAGTTCCACGGAGGCTGCAGCGCGAGGTAACTCGCGGTCAAACCACGATGCGTTCAAGTCCTCCTCCGAACTCCAGGCAATCTAGACACCAAGACAAAATGAGTAAACAAATCCTCACTAATCTTTTGAAAACAGTGGGGAAAATACATGAGACAAGTTACTGCTGAACTGTAAGAGAAATAAATGGTTATTTACTGAATAATAAGTTATTTTTTTGCTTTTATTTCCTCACTGCTGAACATAGCTGTAGTCTGTATTGTAAGTCTATGTGTATGTAGGCAACTGTTATTCACTTTATGCAATACATTGATTGCTTTTAATTGTTTTTGCATGTTAAATATACTTCTTTTGTGCACTTTTGCTTTTACACACTTCTTTTCCATTCTACTTGTATGTTATTTGTCTTTTATTACAAACAAAGTACACATTATCCATCTATCCACAGCTTATCTGTAGTCAGGTCACGAGACGACAGGCCCAGGAGAGAAACCCAGACATCCCTCTCCCGTGCAACACTTTCCAGCTCCTCCTGGGGGATCCCAAGGTGTTCCCAGGCCAGAGAGGGTTTATAATTCCTCCAGCGAGTTGTGCGTCTGCCCAAGAGTCTCTTCCCAGTGGAACATGCCACCTCCAAAGGGAGGCGTCAAAGAGGCAAGTGCATATCAGTTCATGCCATTTTATGCATGTTTATATTGCTGCTTAATGTTTGATTTTTGCAACAATTATATGCATAAATAGTTAAGGCAAACCCTACAGTATCACCTTACGTCCTGGTTTGGAAGCTGAAGAGCTCACAAATAACAGCTCAACGGGATAGTAAAAGCAGCCAGTAAACTCATCTGTGCTCGTTTCCCATTCCTGGAGAACAATTTTCAGTTGTGATGCGTCCTCAGAGCCACCTCCATCATTAAGAACTGTTACCATTCTCCCCCCCTTCTGCCAAAAGAGCATCTGCTGCAGATCAAGCTGGTTGTTAAACAGCTTCTCCACACAAAGCTGTCAGGAGGATGAACAAATTGGGTCGATTCACACTAAAAGCGACTAATAACTTTTCTTGTTTTCCTTTCAAACGTGCGTTTGACTGCATTGCTTTAGCATCTGCTGTTTTTGGCATCACTCTGTACCTTTATTGATTAATATCCAGGGTAATTACATTAAAATGAATCTCGAATCTTTAGTTGGTGGATATTTTTTTTCTACAAAATGTCCGTCAGCACCTGAACGCCACATCAGCCGCTGCAGCAACAGGAAACTGCTCAAGATTTGCACAACTTTCCCGCATCCCGAGCCTTTTTTATCTGATTAATGTTGTTCTCCTGATGGGGTAAATGTTTACAGTATTTGTTCCATTTGTTGTTTTCTGTGTCATGTAGCCACAGAGATGATAAGTAATAGGGAAAATAAAAAAAAGAAAGCCAATGTTTTCTCTCCTCGCTTTGTGCTTAGAGTTAAACCAACGTGGCGTCATTTCAAAACGAGAACACTTTTTTTTTCGGTCAATATTTCAACACAGATGTGACACATTTTTGCAGCCTGAATATAAATATAGGTGATCTGTTCTCCATCCCCCTCCTGCTCTGCTCGCCTCCATCAATACTCCGTGCTGGGGTTACTATCGGACAAACTTCCCCTCCTCCTCCATTCAATGTGCCGGGGTTACTATCGGGCAAAGTATTCCATCCTCCTTTTCTTCCGTTCGTGAATCCAGCTCGTCTGCGCCTGCATTTATTTAATAAGTCCACAATTTTGTCGATATATAGCTGCAACGCGTCGTTTTATGGTCTTAAAATTGGAAGTTTGAAAGATGCTGCAACCTGATGTTACTTAATCTGGAGCTGGTGTATGTTCTGTGCCGGGGTTACTGTCGGTCAGAGTGAAAATGAGGAGGATGGAAGCCCACACTTCTGCATTTTTTAGGAATGGGACACACAGAGACACACTTTAAGTCATTTTTGAATATATGTGTATTTAAATGAAGTATGTATTGACAAACAAGAACGCAGAAGTAGGGCAGTATTTTTACCTAAGAATCTACATGACTGTTTTTTCTTCCCCATCGTCTTCAAGGAAAGTCCCATCCTCCATCGTGTAGTTTACTTATAGACAGGTTTGCAGTTAAAACGTCAATACGTGGCCATTTAGGAGGTGTTACTTTGTCAGATATAGAGAGGGAAAAGACTACAGAGTATTTATCTGAGCTTGTGATGAGAGTTGACCACTCTCAATTGATGAAGTTTAATAAGCAAATACTTTCACTTCTCAAACATATAGGATAATTTCCTGACCCAATGCTTATCACCCGCCACTTTGCATGCTGTAATTTTAAACAAAGATTTTGCATGTTCTGTTAGTGCTCAGAATATGTGTGCGATGGCTCTCAGCTACTAACACAGCAAATTTTAGCTTCATGTTTATGACACTGATCACGTTTGTAGCCCTTTTTGTATGTGCTAAGGTGTCTTAGTTCTGGCAGCTATTTTAAATTGAGTTGACTCCAAAAGTTAGTCAGCTGTAGATGTACATCCAATGATCATTTTCTGAAAGTTTCATTAAATTCATGAGGTATTTGCTAACAGACAGACAAATACACACACAGACATGAGCAATTACATGATGGCTTTGCATTTCATGCTGGCAGGTGACAATCTTGTGGTGAAACTGCAACTTTGCAGTGCATTAACTACAAGAATGTTCAGCAAAGAGCCTCTGTGTTTTCTTGTAGAGCTCTCTTTCAGTTTTTGTCCTGGTTTTTAAGTTTTTCTTTGTGATTTGGTTTGTTCTTTATATTTTTTAAATTCACGATATTGTTTGGTTTGATTTTGTGTTAGTTGTATCATCTCCACATCCAGTTTTATTTTGTGGAGTCTGCTTCTTTTGTTGTGTCAGTTTTGCCTGCATGTCTGGTCTTTGTTAGTAATCATCACACCTTCCTGCTTTGTATCAAACCAGTCCCTCCCGTCCATCAGTGTGTGTATGTGTATATATATAAATCTTATATATTCTTATATTCTTATATATTCTTGAAAGCCCCAGTGCTGTAGATGTTAACTCGATGATCCTACACACAAATAGTAAAACATTTTACACGTTTGAACAGACAGTTTCAGTCATTGTTTCAGAAAAAGGCTTCAAATCTGAAATCAGGAACACATATTTATAGATTTTCTGAATTTAAAAAGGCTTTTTTTTCATTTTGCTTTAATGTGAAAGTGTATTAAATGACTTCATATGTCATGAAGAGATGGTATATGATATATATATATATATATATATATTATATTTCTTGGAAACCGTATCTTGAGGAGTAATGCGAACTCAAACCTACTTTGAACTGCTGAACATATTGCTTAAAAAACAAGTTTTAGCTGTCAACTGGAAGTCAAAAAGAAATTTACAAGTTTTTAACATCCTAAAAAGCTTTATCTTAATGATCTCACCATCCCCTATAAGCTACCTCACGCTGCGCCAGCCATAACAAACCATTGTTCTTCAGCCAGTTGGAATAATGGCCCCTGACATCTTCATGCACATAACCATCCATCCATTTTCTTTAACCGCTTCTCCATTCCGGGTCGTGGGTAGCTGGTGCCTATCCCCAGCAGTCACTGTGCGAGAGGCGGGGGACACCCTGGACAGGTCGCAAGCAGGGCCACATATAGACGAACGAGACAAACAACCATTCACACTGTCACTCACACCTAGGGACAATTTTAGAGTCATCAATTAACCTAACATGCATGTTTTTTGGTCTGTGGGAGGAAACCGGAGTAAACCCACGTGTGCACAGGGAGAACATGCAAACTCCACTCAGAAAGGCCTCAGGCCGGGAAGCGAACCTGCAACCTCCTTGCTGGGAGGCAACAGCTCTAACCACTATTCCACTGTGCCACTGTGCACATAACCAGCATACTGTAAAGCTGTTCTTCTATTGTCCCAGCTCAGCATGACTGGCTTTGCCCTACGTCGGTTCTACTTGATTCTACAAGGCCTAGGTGATTGCCACCTCGATGAAGACGGGTTGTCGAGGAGCAGCCGCCCAAAACTTACCATCAAATGGGTAAATAAATGAAAAAAGTCCCAAAACACTTATCATTCTCTGCCACGGTTTTCAAAGATGAAGCTACCCTCCCTCCACTCCACCAGTCGGAGCTGATCTAGCTCTATCTGATTTCTGTTGTCAGCCAAAAAGCACAAAAACGACTGCACCTCCTCAAAGTACCACAGTGTTGGTTTATGTGTTGCCATTTTAATGAGCACATATATTTTTTAAAAGTAAGTAACAAAAACAAATGCTGTGGTTGCGAGGTTTTAAAAAGGGTGAGTTTCTTGTGAAGGAGGCACTCTCATGATTGACGCCACTTGCTGGCCTATTAATGGCCTTCAGTCTGCTTCAGTCTTCAGCCTTCAACTGATCTTGGCTTGCTAGGAACTTCAGCTGAGTCCTGAGAAGTACCACGAAGCGAGCTGAAAGTGGGCAGAACCATACAATGAAATGACTCTAAACTCTGTGTGTAGCTGAGTCAGTCCTGTGAGGAGCCATAAGTCCTGATGTCTTGAACCTTTATAATGATGGGGTTTTTTTGTTTGTTTGTTTTCCCACACAACCAACTTTACAACTGTTACTGCTGGATTTCATTCCTCTCTGACCTCAGAAAAAAATGTTTGTTTTGGAGCTAATTTTACAAAGAAATCAGTGATGTGTCTTGTTCCGCAAAATCTGTTCATGTCACATCAAAAGCTGATGTTTAGGTAAGACATGTTACACCTCAATGTCATTTACTCTAAGATGCTTGTCTGAATCGTTTACATGTATACATGTTGTTCAGCAAATCTTATGTACATAAGAAACAGACATAAATGTTTATAAGAGACATTAAAGGTTAGAGTAATATGCTTTAAGATCCAGGGCTGTAGTTTGACATAATGGTGCTTGGAGAGGACAGGAAGGGATGACTTGTTTATCAAATCAAGTATGTTCCCAGCTAAAAGTGACTTCTGACCCCATAAAAATGAGCACAAGCAATACATTTTTTGTAAATGTTCTAGTTGAACCTTTTATATGCATTTTAAATCCTAATAAACTCTTGTTATCAGTGTTATTATAGAATCTTGTAGTCAGTATCAAAACTCTCATTTTTGAATGGATTTATGATCTTTATTGGTTCAATTTGAGTGACAAAAAAAAGAAAATGAAAGAAATTGTGTAATATTCCACAAAAAGTGTCTTCCCCTTAATATTAAACATCACCGTCTTGTCTGAAGAGACTCAGCTTTGACTCACTTTACCAAATTCCTCCGAGTGAAAGAAGGAAGAAGGAAGAAAAGAAGTAAAATACTTTCATGTCGGATGATTATCATCCCTCCTATTGATGCTGGCAGATTTGGCTGTTCTCTGATGGATTAAATGACTAATCTGTCTGATTGAGGATTGTGTTTTTAATTTAAGCCCCTGCTGGGAGAACTTAGTGTAACCCCTCCGCAGCGAGAGAGCGAACATTTCTAAATGAACCACACTGACCCGTCCTGCACTTTGCTCCTCAGCTGTCAGCGCCTCTTATATCTCAACGCACTGAATAAAGTCATATAGGTGTCAAGTTTCCTTCTTTCCCAAATCATTTAAAACTTGCACACTAATGGGGGGCAATGATTTACTGTTAGGAAATTTATTTTTAGTCCAAACTGATTTTGATACATCAGTATGTGAGCATAACCATTAATGTTTTGTCTAACTGATTTTTCTAAAGAATTGTGTTAATATTCAGCACTTCTGAGAAATAAAAAGCTAGAAAATGTCTCTGATTGATTTGTACAATAGTTTGACGTTGCTGGCACCAATTTTATCTAAAAAAAAAGCAGCCTAAAACCATTTAATGTGTGACTGTAGGTGTTCAGCAAAATGGAAGGAAAAAAAAACATTTTTTGAACAGTTTGTAGAGCACAGCAGGCATTAACCCAGTGTAAAATAAAAGCAAAGAGTTTCATCAACTGTTGATATTCTGTTAGAACCACCCACTGAGCTGAGCTGCTGCGTGATCAGAGCCATCCATTGTTAAAATGTAACACAAGGAAATCTTTTTTTTTTTTCCCCTAACTGTCCAGTCCCTTTCTCGCTTGGCCCCATTTTTGTGTGAGCTAAAAATGTCTCCTGCAATTTTGCTGACAGAGTTCTTCTCCACTCCAGCTTTGCTCTGCATCAATTGACCGGAGAGCCACTCATGACAAAAGTGCACGATGTGAAGAAGCCAAATGTTGCTTACTGAGAACACGAAGCGTCGACAGCTGCTCCTGAACAGAGCATTGTTGAACAGCTGAGCGGACCAGTGAAGACAGTAAAAACAGTTTGTCACTGTTTAACCACCAAAAAGGAGAAAAATCTGAGACACGCTCCTCGGTTAGACAACAACTAATGCAGGACACCAGACACAGCATGGATAACAGAAAGAGTGATTCATTGCATGATTGTTTTTATTTTAAAAAGTAAAAGTGTAATAAGCTTTTTAAACACACTCAGTTTGGAGAAACTGAGTTTAATTCTGATCAGATTGATGAGCTAATGGCTAGTCCAAGCAGGACCAAAACCAAAGAGGTTTGTTACTGTCGTAAAACAACTCCAGTCCAAACACTTTAACTTTTGCATTACTATCAGTTTTACACTACATAGTTATTCTGGCATAAGTATTATAATATCCCTGTCAAAAGAGCCATATGATACACTGAAAGTGATACTGCTAGCTGTTGCTGCTATTTGCTTTTTCCAAACCCCATGCAGTTCTATGTAAATAACTGTATTGTGAAATTGATAGCATGAAACTTTATGAAAGTTTCAAAAGAAGAGTCGTTTCAGGATGGCAGAAAACCACTTTGGTCTTGGCCCTCTCTGACTAGCCATGTCAGTTCGGTCAGAATTATACTTTTTTTCCAAACTCATGTTATTCAAAGAGTTATCTACAAACAAGTAAGATGTTATTGTTTAAAACCTTTCTACAAAATCCCACTTCAAAGATTGGACATGCTCATTTACCTTAATATGTATTACTTAAATAGATACATAACATACATGTGTAAATGTGAACTATATGCAAACATAATAGCTAAAATGAACTAAACCATAGCTAAATGCTAAAATTATCAAATATAAAAGCAGTGGTTTTATCCTAAACCAGAAAAACAGTAGTTTAAAACCTAAAACTAGCACAACAATTGCTAAAAGTTAAGATTAGCAAAGCAATACATTAAACCTAACATTTGAAAAACAGTAACTAAAGCTGAATTATCAAAATGAGGACTAAAAGCTGATGGTAGTGGCAGAACTGGTCAAATCATAATTAAAAGGCTAAAATTAGTGCAACTGCAGCTAAAATCTAAAACTAGCAAAACAATATCTAAAAGTTAGTTAGTCCAGCAAAGTTAGTTAAACCCTAAAATTAGAACAATAGAAAGAATAGTTTAAAATGGACAAATACCAGATTTCTGAAGTATTTAGATGCCAAAAACAATAGTGTGACTAAAATACAAATCTAAAGTACAATTCTTGAAGTTAGTCATGTCTCTTCACGACCCTCTTCTGTAACAGTAGAGGGAAAAGTGTCGCTGGCCCTTTAAGAGATGTTTTGCCTCAGCACGTGCTTGCCTTATATGGGAGCAGCAACAAACAGTGACCGTTAGTTACCTCTGCTGCTCCTCTCCGCTCCGCATCGAGCTGCGCTATAAAAGCCTGGCGGGGAAAAAAAACACTTTTGGTAGACACTGAGACAGAACACAGAGGAGCACCGAGACCTCAGAGGAACTGAATTTATTTCCACTTTTTTTAACAGTCTGGGACAAGAGACTGCAGTTTATGAGAAACAGAGGAAGGAAATATTAGCACGAAATTAAGGTAGGTTACTTAAAAGCTTTGTTATGAGTTTCCTTTTTGGGGGAAGGGATAAGGATTTGCGAGTTTCTTTGTTGGACAGAGATGTATCGGAGCATGGTTGAGCATTGTATGTTAGGTTTTAGGCATTATTAATAGTTTAGCTGTATAAAAATGACTCTAAGGGGAAAAAGTGCAACCGTTTTCGTCTGGAAATCAAATTTCTGCACTTTGTTTATAATGCAATTATTATCAAATTTTCACCATTTTGACGACGCAGGTTTAAAAAACGACATGTACTTGTAGCCAAGGAGTACTTAAAATAGAATGACAATTGACCATTAATTTTCTTTTAGCGAGTTTTTGTGTCCATCTAGACATCGTCTAGCATCAAGCTAGCTAAGAGTCAAACACGGAGCTTCCGGTAACGCACCTAAAAAATAAGAGTCGACTTGTTGCGACGTTTCTTTTCACTTCGTTTACCGTAAAGAGGAAATGTTTTAAGATTACCTTTAAAGTACGCGTTGTCCTTGATTTTTAGTGTTTATCTATCCACGTCAACCTCTCTAAAATTTGTCGTGTTTATTAGAGGTAAACAACCGCAGAGGGAGGAGTGATTTAGGTGGCAGTTTTATTTTGAAGGGTCAGTCATTTTCCCCCGTGCTGCATTGTGTTTGACTGGATACTGTCGGTCAGCATCGCTGCCCAAATGAACGACAGTAACCCCAGTTCAACGGAACAATGAAAGAAAAGGACTCAATTCAGTTTTTCATTGGGATGACAATCTTCTGACAGTCTTAATTAAATCTGCTCGAATTGCCAAAGACTGTCTTTAAAGACTTGTTTTCAATTTATTTTATTTTTTTCATTTTTTTTATTTCCTTCGATGGAAGAGGAGTCCGAAACAAAGTGTTGTTTTGTTGTGTCTTCATTGACGTGCATGCATGTCTGCAGTGATGCTGCAACGTCGACGACGTCGTGCTCCTATTTCGTGTTTTCAACTGTGGTTTTGGAAAAAATAAAAACAATAAAATAAAAAGTCTTTTTGCGCAAAAGAAATCGACGGAATACGTTTCATATTCCTTGTAATGCAAGGAACTGATATGTACCCGAGTTCAAAAAAGTCTCACTTTGAATGAACCCTGAAGTGTGTTATGAAAACAATGAGGAACACGTGAGCAGGAATTGATGGTAAACAAGTATTAATGTGATTTTTCTGCCCGTGTGGTTTCCACTAGAGGCGCCCTCGCTCTGCACCAATCCAGTCTGCTGGTCACTGAGCAAAAAAAAAAAAAAAAAAATCCTCATCTTTTCTATGCAAACTGCGTACAGAATGTCTGTTAATAAAACCATCGAAAACAATCCCAGCCATCAAGTTGGATTTCTTGTAATATGACTAATAACATGGCTAGAATGAAGCAGAATTGTTTTAAATGCAGATCGGCTCTTTTGTTGCACAATAAATATAAAAAAAACATGTTCTGAATGAGCAAACTCATAAATCTTCTGCTTTTTGTTGATCATTTTTGGCTCATATACAGTGACATGCTGATCTAAGATATAGCGATATATAAATGGTGTTGTCTTCATATGCCATTTAATAGATTTAGTGCTTTAAATATAATAATAATAATAATAATAATAATAATAATAGAAAAAAATGCATATTTTTTATGTAATACAGGTAATGGGGGTTCGAGCTCTTGTTTGTCTTTGTAAAATAGACTGAACTGCTTCCTAGATTAGCCATATTCTTTTCAGTGAAATGCCTTTCATGACTTAGAATAAAAAGAGATATATTAGAGCAGCAGATAATGTGCGTGGGTCACTGTGTTTCCTCCCAGATCTCAAAGTTCCTGTTAGTTTTTTTGTTTTGAAACTTTAAACAGTCCGATATTTGTGCATCGAGCTAACTGGTTTGTATTTATACAACCTGTATTTTAGTAAATCTGACCGGCATCTGTGTTGCATTTTATTCATATTCATAACAGAAAGAGAGAATGATTAAATGCGAGAAGCAGTGAGTCTTTACATCCTTTTAGTATTGAAAGTATTGAGATAGGTCATATAGTGGTGAAACATGAGTGTATATTTATATATTTTTTTTTCATAAAAACATTTCCATTTGGAGACAGTTGTCTTGATGTAGAAAAGATTTTGCAACAAGTTAAATAATCGGTAGAGCACATTATGTTTGAACATCACTCTGTCCTTGACTGATCTGGTTCGACTGTCCCCGTCGGCCAATCAGCTTTTTCCTGTATAAAGGACATTCAGCATGAAAAACAGGACGGCCTTGATTATTTCAGCGAAGAAAACGAAGTTTTACCCCCTAAATTAATCACCAGGAGTAAAGATTGTTTGTAAATGTTGAACGGAAGATGATTTACGTTGTGCTCCGAGATCATTTGCACATTTTTCACATTTTGTCCACAAATTGAATTAACTAAAAAACAGGTAGAAAACGTGTGCCACACGACGTCATTAAAGTTTGCGGGTAAAGCTGTTTGATTTAGAATAAACAAAAGGAAAGTATGAGGTACCCTTGCATTTGCATCAAATGCTTGATTGTGTTTAATTTGAAGGTGTTAAGAGGGATCATTCTGGCTTGATATTGGGACAGCTGATACCTTTAATGACCTGACTACTGCCCCCTCCCAACACACACACACACACCACCCACTCATTCTCCCACATGAAGTGCTTGAACTTTGGACTGATGAGTTAAACACTAAGTAGACCAGAATTTTTGGGGGCTGCCAGCCTCCTTCTGTCAGCGGGTGACTCCGGTCGCTGCTTTTTGCTGTTGTTTTACACGGTGAATGTTTCAGGGTTATTCTTTTCTCATAGCAGTTGAATGCAAATTGGTCCTTGTGATTTAATTTAGGAATTGTATCGGTGGCCTGGTTTAATGCTCGCCGTTCTTTGTATGACTTTGTGTCGTTTTTTTATTCTCTTTTTACTTTTCATTTTCAGCTGGATGACCTTACCTTATTTAGTGTTTTTGTGTGTCCTTGGTTATGGGTTTGTTGATGTAACAAATTTCTGTTCTGCTTTCAAAGCAGTTTTCTGCGTCAACCTGCGTGAGAAATACTCTTTTGTTAACCATCGTTTTGGTTCACAGGACGGTACGGATATATGACTTTTTTTTTTCTTTTCTTTTGGATTAAAATCTTTGTCTTTTTTTGTCCCAATGAAAAGTGTGATTTGGTAACTTTGTGACTGGCAGTTTTGAGTCACGCAGGGTTGCAGTTTTTGACCTTGTTTTCGTGCCGTTTCAGTGAGGAGCTGGAGTTTGCTCAGTGAGGTTGGGAAGACGGCGACATGGCAGTCTCCACTCAGCTGGGGCTGCTGCTGTGGAAGAACTTCACCTACCGACGGAGACAGACTGTAAGTTGGAGGGGGGCTTTACTTCCTTCCATGCAGATTCTTTTAATTAAATAGTTATTTCCTAAATTCATTCAGCTTTTAATTACTCATTGCCATGTTTAAGTTGACAGTCAGGGCAGCGTAGATAAAGCCACAAAAAACAGAGGGGTGTCTGACATCTCGAATGATTTCCCAAGACTGCTTTATCCCATGTTTCCTGTGGCTTAACTTTAAATTTAAACAGTATCTCTAAACTTGCATTCAGGCTCAGTAGGAGGAATTGTTCTTACAAAACGGCAGCTCACAAAAATGGCTGTGTTGTGATGTAATTCTAAAGGTGTAACAGTGTGATGCGATTAAACCAAAGATGTAAAGATGATCCTTTTTTTTTTTTACCTTCGTCTGCTTGTCGATGCCCACACCCTCAGTGTTGATTGAAATTGATTCAGTCTGAAAGGTTAGCACAGTGCTTCTTTATATGTGGGGAGGCTCATCTGCAAACAATTAAGCCATTTGTCCATCAAGCGGAAGCAGATCCTCAAAGTGACAGCTGTGGCTGTGTGACTTTCAGGCCGGTCGCTTTCATCAAACGGATGCAGTCTGGTTTTTTTAAGACATCAACTTTATTCTTTATCCGCCACACTACATGTCTGCTGTGCTCTGCTCTTTCAAGCAGGCAGCTGTAGCTCAGGGGCCATATGGTGCAGAAGGAAAAACCTGTAGTCTATTAAAGCCAATAGAGCTCCCTCTCTCTGTGTCACTCTGTCTCGCCTTATTAACCCATATCCTTTACACGGATTCATAGTGGGATTACAGTTTGTAAAGGGAACCCTTAGTAGCAGCTCCTATAAACGCTCACAGTAATGGTTTTTCTTCTAAAATATTAGAAATGTCATTAAGTGAACTGTAAATCTGTAGATATTTAAAACAAAAAACATTATTGATTGTAAATGTTTTGTGCCTAAGAATGCTTGAATAATGCCCTTTATTATCCTTTATGCCTTAGATCCAGTTGCTGATTGAGATCATCTGGCCTTTGTTTATCTTTTTCATCCTGATATCGGTCCGAATATATTATCCACCCTATGAACAACATCAATGTAAGTCAATAAAGCTCACGAAAGTTTTGTCATTTTAAGGCAGTTGGTTTTAGTGTTTTGTCTCTTTTTCATATTTCAAAAGTTTACCTTTTGAAGAAAATTATTTGCTTCTGAAATTCTTTGTTTTTTCCTACAATTTTGAGTCAGATTTTAGGAAAAACATTTGCTGCTTGGTTCAAGGAAAGATCAACATGTTAGTCATCTGAGGTCCTTGCCATTGTCACCAAAGGATCTGTGGGATTTGTCAATATTTGTTTGCACTATGTAAATTCACGATAAGACCTTCAGCTATAGGGTTAAAGAATCGTTAGACAGTGCAGCTGGTTTCACAACGTTTGCCTTGTCGTTGACTGAAAGTGCCAAAAACTGTTGTCTTGATTTGAATAAAAAGCACCAAACATCAAAAACTTTCATTAATTTATCTATTTATTTTCGAATATTCTCAATAAATAGCAACAGAAGCAGTAAAATATATATATAACAGGTAAAAAATAAAATCTGTTTTTCACATGTCTAATAAATGATTTTTAAATATATTTTTCAGTGGTAATGTGGATTGACTAAACCTAACAATTGCGCAGTAGCTCAAGGCTAAAAGATGCCCAGTTTTTCTCTAGTTAGTATTTGAGTTCTGCAATTTTATACTTGAACTTGATTCTTAAGTTGAAGCTTATCATGGCGACTGTTTGCTTTTTTTTCTAGGCCACTTCCCCAACAAGGCAATGCCTTCTGCAGGTACCCTTCCCTGGGTCCAGGGCATTATCTGCAACGCCAACAACCCCTGCTTTCGTAATCCTACCCCAGGAGAGAGTCCAGGCATTGTGGGAAATTTTGATGACTCCATGTAAGTGACATGATCCTCCAATAGATGAAGTTATTCACAGATTTCTTCTCTTTAGGTTCTCATTTTTAAATTTGAGGTTTATTTAACCAGAAAAAACAAAAGTATTTTTCGTGATTGCCCTGGGCACACTTGATAATCGCTTATCAACATTATAATTTGGATTTTAAAAGGAGTAAATGCATACATACATACAAAGATTCTTCCTTTGAAGCGTTGTAAACATTGTATCTGATTGTGATTTTCCTTTTCATCTTTCTGCTTTCTATCACTAGAATCTCCCGTTTGTTCAATGACGCCAAGAAGATCTTACTGTACACTAAGAACGATAAGAGTCATGAAGGCTACGAAGGACTGCTGAGGGCCCTCAGGAAGCTTCAGAAGAACACTCCTCGTAAGGATACGCCTTCACTAATCTACTTGTTGGGTCCTTTTCATATAGAGTAGATGTAGCATTAATAATTGGAGAAAAAACCCCAAAATGAATTATGTTTTGAGTATAGAATAAATTTGCCGTTTGTCATTGAATGCAGCTGATGTTAGCTGTTTGCCAACCAGGGTGGCCCAGTATCCCAGCAGAAGTGGGTGCTGCATTTCTCCACAATTACACAACGTCGGTGGAAGACGGGAAATGTAGAAAATTGTACTCCACCCTGGCAATCGCAGTATGATCAAAGCATAAAGTGCGTAGTTTGTCGTTACTGGAACTTTGCTGCTTCCTGTCCTCCTCCCAGAGGGTCTCTTACAGATAAAATAGGAACTTTTTTTTTTTAGCAACACTCAAGAAAAAAAGGCAGCAATTGATTTGTGATCACAATCGTGGTTTCTGTGTAGCATAAAACTAAATGAACTTCTTGTCGATGACGCCATATACCAATAAAGAAATAATTAAATTAGGACAGGAACTCTTAAGATTTATGAGTCTAAATTAAAGCCACTCAGATGTAACATGTTTTGTTCCTTTCAGCGTCTGTCGTTTATGGAGGTTGGGATGAAAGTAATGCTGAAAGACAAGCAGGACAAAAGATAAAGATGAATATAATGGAACTATGAAAAACATTGAATTTCAGACTATTAATGCTCTTGGAGTTTGTCCTGAAATGCTCTCCACCTTTATTTTTTACAGCTTAATTATATTATCGTTGACATTAAAAGCTAACTAAAGTCAAATGAGGCTAATTAAATTCCTGCTCTTTTGTTTGTTCCATTAGCTTTGCTTTCCTTAAAACTTTCCATTCAGTTTTTATAAATGGGACAGTATTTGATTTATTTCTCATAAAACCCTAATATAAATATGCATAGAGTATAATAGATGTTTCATTTGTAATTATGCAACAAAGCACAACAAAGCCTTCATAGCTTCTTTTTTGGTGATTGTCTGGTCATTTAGTACAGAAGTTCATTCTGTTTGTAATGAAGTCTTTAAAGCTTAACAAGCTTTGAGAAAGAAGCAAATGAACAATATTTATTATTGAACTTTTTTTAATTCTAGTGGTAGACTGATTGACAATTAACAGTATTGGCCACTTTTTAAAGATTGCCCATACCTGTACATACTTAAACAATTAAAAAAACTTAACCAATTAACCAAATAGTAGGAAAATTGAGATGAAGCAGCTGCTGCTGCTACAACCAGCTTACTTTAGCCCACAATTTAGTTTTTTAAAACAAAAAATGCTCTGTTGTGTAATACTTTTAAAGTCTACAAGTTTTCTAAGGGTTGTTAAATGTACATTTATTTAAGTTAAGCAGTTCCTGTTATATTATGTTCAATGACAAATACATATTGACCCAAAAAAGAAAATTCTGTTTTATATCAGCCATCGACTGCCCTGATTTATAAAAATCAGTATCAACCATAATAAACCACATATCGGTTCACCTATAACTGGTTCAAAGCAGCTTCTGTGCAGCTGTACGTGGCATCCCAGTTTATGTCTAAATGGACAATTGTTTGATAGTTCTCAGTCTTGTTTGTCTTTATGTGATATTTTTAATCCACTAGAGGGAATGCTCTGATATACAGTAGTGCGGTATCATATATGATGCAACGGTAAGCAAACAGACCTGCTGCAGCTGCAGGATAAAGCTTTACAAAAAAAAAACCCAGCCTGGATCAAAGCGCAGAAAGTGGAGCTGCTCACAGGTTGGTTAATAATTCAGCAACTGATCGAGTCAGCAGATGAGATTTAGACTAATAAGGAGAAGGGCTTGAGAAGCATTGGTGGGCAAGAAGAACCCTTTAACCCTACATTTGTTTTTCTTTCTCCGGTGCAATGGATATTTGACAGATAGGACAGCATTTAGCATTTGACAGAAACCTGAAAAAGTGAATATATGAAATTAAAGAATTTAGTAGGCAGGTGAACTTTTGACTAACTAAATTAGGTATATTTTTAAGACCGAAAAGATTATTCAATATGCAAAACATATGGAAAACTAGAAGTATACTTTCATGTTAATGTATTATTAAAGTTGAAAATCTTATTTTTTTTATCTCATTTTGTAAGTTGATGAATTGATATAAATTGGAGCTTACTTCCTTTGTTTGTTGTTATTCTCAATGTTTTTACTGTTCAGGAGTTGCCAGCCCCGTTGTGACGCATTGGGAGATAATGTATTACTAAAGACAAGTTTGACAAGTGATAACACAGGTTTTAAAGGTGTGTGATGTTGGTTAGTTTGAATATTGAGGAGGATGAGCAGCACTGGAGCGAGTGCAGACTTGTAAGTCTTAATAAAGGACTGGCATTGGCGTTAAGCCAGCTCTATCCTTAAAAACATTCAAATAAAATGCATAAACAACTCACAAAGATAACAATCTAAGAGTAATTGCCTTGTCTTACTTCTGAAATGACTTTGTTTCTAATAATTGAGATTTACACCACATAATAAAAACACAGACAATGCTAATCAAATTGTAGTTATTGTTTTTTTTTATTTCAATGGTACACCTCCCAGACTTGTATAACCTCAGGGGTCCTAGTTTGTAGTTCAATGGGAAATGTGACTTCCTACTGGGACACTGATTAGACTCTATTAGGCCTCCCTGCTCGGTAGCCGTTGAGAATTGAAACTATAAACACACAAAGAGAGCTGGCAGATGTGTAAGCTGCACAGGCACAAGTATGACTGTAGGGTGGGAATAGAAAACAAATTGTGTTTGATGCACAATCTCATGTCAAAATGAGCAACTGGCCCCCACACTCTTGTGCAGAGCTATGCTGGGTAGAATGGGTGAGGGTGAGGGGGGTGACAAAACATGGCAGGAACTCGCTGTTCTCTTTCACTTCCTCCCGTGGGGTGTTCACTTGAGGCAAAGTGTTTCCTGTATGTAAAAGTCTGCAGTGTCCTATGGTGGTTAAAAAACAATGTCAAAAAAATATTAACAGTGATGGAGTTAGCACCAGATAAGTAGAAGTAAGAAAATACACACATATTTATAAAAGCCTAAAAGATGTATTTGGGAAAGCAACAAAGTGGAGCAAAATGAAGGAGATAAAAGCAATCATGTATTCTTTGTAAAGAATGATTGATGTTTATGATAAAAAAGGCAGTAAAGGAATGTGTGTGTTTTTTTCTTGGGGGTAAGATCACTTCACATCAGGCTTTGCTAACATAAAATCAAACCTTCAGATCTCTGCAGCCAGTATGTAAAGGTTGGGAAAACACTAAAAAAGAAAAGTCAAGGAACACAGAAAAGGCAGTTGAGAAATTTAGGGAGGAAGGGAGTTTGAGACAGGGAAGAAGGAGAGAGTATTTGGAGCAAAGTTTAGTGTCCTGTAGTAACCTCTGCTGACTATGAAGTTTAGAGTTGGTGAGAAGTGGGAACTGTGTGTATTAGTGTGAGCGTGTGCGTGAGAGCCCATAACTGCACAGCTGACTTGAGCCAGCTGCAGAAAGTGTTTGACTTCCTTGGAATGCAACGAAAGTACAAAGAGTTTTCAGAGTTTAGAGAAGATGGAATCTGTCTGTAAACGGTATTCAAATTTGGATGTGGTTTGGAATCGGTCAAGTTTGCCCACGTCTTGTGGTGGTGGGCGATCATGTAATTGCCTGTGCGTGTGCTCTTGTTTGCTTGTCTGTTTGGCAAAACATCTCATGGACCACTGGACAGGTTTTAATGAAGCTCTCAGCATGTCCATCTACAGCTGATTAACTTTTGGAGTCAACTCGATATAAGATGGCCACCACAGCTAATCAACCTTAACCGACATAAAAATAGCTACAAGTCAGTCAGATCTGGCCTGATATTACTTGACATGTGATGCAGCCTGGAAATCTTTTAGACAGATTACCTGTATGTGAGAATTTCTGAATGGCTTGGAGAAGAAGTGAGTAGTCTAAGCCAACAAATCTGTTTGAAGTTTGATTATTTAATTGAGTTTATGTAAAAGCAAGCTTACGACACTTGCTACATACTGTCTGTTTTTTTGTGAGAATTTTAATGTCTTATGATTTCCTAACTTCAGGTGTTATTGTATATTTTCCAGGCTTTAAGCTGAAGGACTTTTTGAGAGACAATGAGACCCTGTCTGAATTTCTACACCACAATGCATCTCTTCCTCACCACGCACTGAGGCAAATCCTAGAGGCTGATGTCAACTTGGAGAAGGTAAGATACATACAAATATAAAAATGTTTTTTTCCTTTATCACATATGAAATAACTTGACTCCCCAACCACAGCGATTGTGCATAAATCTAATGACCTTGGCTTTGGTCAGTTGGGCCACAGGATTCAGCTTCAGTACAGCTAAGCCTTTAATACCCAGGAGAAAAATCATAGTGAGCGGGGGGGATGTAGAGTCTATTAGGCAATGACCCATCGCTCATCTGGTTTTCTGTTATTTTATTTGGTGGATTGATATGAAATTGTTATTTTTATTTCAACTCGAGCGCTCACATTTTCTGTTATTGTAACCTCACTCGATTAATTTCATCCATCTGTTCCAGTGCAATAGTTTCCCCTGACAAGACAATCTGTTTCTCAGTGACTCCCTGAACACACAGGACCTGTCTTATTCCATTCAAATGAGTTATATTTAAATAACTCACGATGCATACAGAAACTGATTCGGCGTCTTTGTTCTACATCAGCAACAGCTTCTAACCCCAGATCGTCACGTCATCCCTGCTTCGTTGTCTGATGCTGCAGTCACATGATTTATCCTCTACACCCCTCCCCCACAGTTCCTCCTCACGTGCAGAGGCAGAAGCTCTAAGTCAAAAACACATTATAGCGTTTGACTCACTCCTTTCTCTCAGACATCGATTGATCACACAGAGAATTCTCTTCCAACCCGTGAACATCAGACGTGCAGAGGAGTGAAAATGATCCTCCAATCATTGATGCCCCCATTGTTGTAAAAAAATAAAAATAAAAGCAGTGTGGCTTTTTGTTCCGCAAACCCAAAAACAAACACGACCAGGCTCACGTTCAATTAGAAGAACCTCTGAAAGGAAAACGTGTTTGAATTTTTCACATGGTGATTAGTATGATTCCCAATTCCCATTTAGAGACAAGCGACTGAGTGCCTCTCCCTGGTAAACACCAACATCTTGACAGAAAAAAAGAGCCTCTGTCCAGTCCTTGAATGCTCTCGGTCACGTTTCACTAAAGGACATCTTGTTACTTTGCCTCTGTAGGTGCAGCTGCGCTTCCCGCTTCCAGTATTGCAACTTTGTTTGAATAAGTGAGATAGAGAGCATTAGTCTAAAAAAATGTTTTATTTATTACAAATTTCTTAGAAGTTTGAGAACGGTGTTTGTCAAAATGGGCTTTTTATTATGTCCTAAACACTTCCCAGTATTGACTTCTCTTACCTCATTGTTGTTTTCTGATATCATTGCATTTTTGTTCTCTCCATCTGGTGCAAGGATTTTTCTTTTTTTTTTCTGAAACATAACCGTCTTAAGTGAGCCAAGAACAATTTTTAACAGAGGTTTGTGTTGTGTTTTGATGGAGCGCCATTGGTCAAGTTAATCATAAATCTGTAGCTGAAAGGTGTATTTTTCATTGTGTATTTTTATATTCTAGTTGCAGGATGTTCTGCCAGTAAAACAATATGGTTGCATGATTTTTTTTTTAAATCAAAACAACACAAGACCTCATGTGTGCTTTTCATAATAATCTAAATCTTTCTTTTTATTTTTTTAGGTGCTCACTAAAGGTTTTGGATTTCATCTCAAAGACCTCTGCAACGTGACACCCCTGGAAGAATTTGTCCACATCGCTGACCACAATGTGTCCCATTTAACCCAAGAAATAATTTGCAAGTCATCCATTGATTGGCTGAACAAAGCTCAAGACCACTTCCTCTCCAACTTGGACTTTCTGAAACCGATTCAGGTGAGTCTGATGAGTTGTAGTTTTACCATCTGAGAGTTTCTCAATTAAAACTCATCTTTTTCTTTCAATAATTAATGAGCTGTTAGCTGTGGTACTGTCAGCTTGTGATAAATGATAGCCTTTTTTTTTTTGCTTCAGCAGGGTATCACTATCAAAAACTGAACTACATCCGTTGATTCCTTATCTCCTTTTCTCCTTCTATAATTAGCATTGCCTCTCCTGTGCAGGCATGCTCCCAGACAGCCTGCCCCTTCCCATAAACCTTTGACCTAAATGTGAGTCAGGGTAGGGAAACATGAACTACTGAAGAAGGGTGATAGAAAATGATTCTAATTTGTCTTTGCTATAGATGTAAGAAGACAAAGATTGAAATTTTTTTCACAACCTCACAGAAAAGAATGTGGTGGGTTTTTTTTTTCCGCTCAACTGAGACTTAAGTTCTGGCTCTTCGGTGATTCACCCAAAATACACGTTGTCCCTAAAATGAGTCCAAGTTTTGCAAAAACATAATGCAATAGAGGAATTTATTTCCATCGTAGGCAAAATGGCATAAATCACGAGGAAAGGAACTCTTACATAACTCTCTCAACTTTATCCTGCATGTGGAGCAGAGGGAGGGTGATAAATTATTAGGAAAAGAGAAAGTGATCATATAAGAGTCAGAGACAGAACTCATTAAAGTATCCTCCTTATTTCCCAGAGGGCTGCTCGCTTTTCAGTGACACCTGTGCTTTATCAAATGTCAGCTATTCCGACAGCTGACAGCTTAGTGTGATAAACTAGAGAACTCAAACGCACACAAACACACAACGGGGTACCCACGCCACAGTGTGACAGATTGAAGCATAGGAGGTTAAAACCTCATGGGCTTGTTGTTCTTTCTTGACTCACCTCTTCCCCCTCTCACTTCAGTGTAATCGCTCTTTTTTTTTTGCTTATCTTTATCACTACCTTTCACATTTCTCTGTGATGAAACTTCCTAAAAGAAAATTTGAAGAAGTTATAAAGTAAATACTAAAAGAAATGAGAACATTTTATTTGTTTTTCCCTGAGATGCCTTAAGTGTGAACACAAACTGGAATAACTGGAATAATGAAACCATCTTATTTAACAGAGAGATGTGAGGTCGGATCCTGAAGTGGTTCAGGAAGTCTCTGCTGCAACCGGCAACCTTCTGGAGAGCCTGGGAGCGTTGGCTGTGGAGGTAAATAGCACATGCTCATTTACCAAGAACATGTAAAAAATACATAAAAACAGGACTTTTAAAGTATCTGTATCCAAAGTTCAGCAGTTGTGTTTATGAAGGACATCGATTCGTCTCTGATGAAACTGAATTTAAACTCGGAGAACTCTGGGTCACAGCTGTATTTACAACATTAACACATACATGCTCTGCATGCAGTTGTTCATACTGATTTGTCACAATTGTTGGATTTAAAAATTATAAAAAGTTCTTTTAGATCCAAACAGTTGGTTTGAATAAAATAATTTCAGACAGGTTAGTGGGTTTCTATGATTTTTGTTTTTACATTCAGTCACTTTAATGAAGATTTCCAAACTTTATTTTGCACCATGTGACTTTTTTATCTTTGGGCTTGCTTCCACTTCTGAGAAAATAACTGCTCCATTCAAAATTATATATATTTTGCTGTGGATTAATGTTTCCCCAACTGTTAAATAAAGATAAGCACACTGGTCAAACTCCTCCTGTAGCTGGTTGCAGAAACCCCTGACTCAGTGAACTACCAGGTGCACTGTCCTTATTGTTTCACACGAACAGCATACTATCACATGCATACACACACACATGGCTGACCTAAGCTAATGTAACTCAGTCTGAGCTGTTGGAATGCACTGAGAAAGGAAAAAAGCAGCGTTTGGTTGTGCATACTCACTAAACACAACACAACTCCCTTTCTCTCAGGCCCAAGCTCTGCTGATGTGGCAAAACAGAAAGACCCAGCTGTGTGTGTGTGCGTGTGCACACGTGTGTGTTTGCATGTCTATGCGTGCACGCTTGGGTTTCCTGTCTAAACAAATATAAGACCTTACATAAACTAAAGCCTTCATTATGTTTGATGGTAATTCTGGAAAAGGTATTGAAATTTCCTTCCTGACAAACCAGTATAAACCTGTCCAACACATATTTTGTTATATTAGAAAAAAAATATCTTATAGTCAATGTTCAGGCAATTAGTTTATTAGTCATTATCTAACAGAATATGCACCTATATTACTCATATTCATTATATAGTATCTCACTGGGTATATAGTATCTCGCTGGACCGTGCCTTTAGGGAGACTAGTTGGGCAACTCAAAATGGTAGGAAAATAGCAAAAAAATATGCAAATTTCCGTTGCAGTCTCTCTGAATTCTGAGTGTTTGTGGCCTGCGACACATAGGCCAAATTTTTGCTAGAAAATTCATAAAATCATAAAAATCATGACCTGTTTTTGTGAGCACAGTTTTCAGAACCGCATTCTTGGTCATGTGCATTATTTCGTTGTCCTCTTCCGCCGACATCATACCCACCTGATCTCGCCTTGTACCCACCTTGGCAGACGCCCCCATGTATATTAATAAATCTGCTGGAGTAGACTTTTGAACCAGTTTTTCAATAATTACTATTTATCATCAGCATGGTTTTTAGACCTGCATGTTTGCCCTGGATGTTTCCTGTCAGAGGAGAGCTCCTGTGCAGGTGTCATATTACAGCTCTAGTGCTCTTGATCAGGTTTGGAGATGCCCGCAACAACTCTGAGACTGTTTTGAGCAAAAAGTTGTTCCATAATTTTTTTGAACATGTTCAAAACTCAAGCAGCAGAACTGCGCACCTCTGCCACTCCTGAGAGAAAATTGAGCACCCCACGAAAGTCTCAAAGACATGCTATTTGCCAGTTGGTCACAGCACAGTGAGATGCTTCCTTTAAAATAACCATCATGTTTCATAGGAGCGCACATCTCCAACAGAAAGTTCCCCACTGCAAAGGACTAGCGTGAACATCAACTGCAGATATTCTCAAATGCTCGTGGATGTTTTTGTCTCCTGCTCTGAGCAATGTGTGACTATGTTTGCTTAAAGTAAATTTACATAAATATAGATGACATGTATATTATACCTAAAGGTCTTCAAACATTAAGCCCATGATCTCATATATTTATGATCCGCTCCTGAGCTGGTCTGGTCTAAATAGCTGTGCACTTGAGCAGTAGTTTGAACTATAGTAACCTCACACAGGCTTTGTTGTAAGGTTACTATAGGACAATCCTGTGTCTCTGCCTGCCTGTCTGTGTCCCTGGATTTTTCTAGATGTGCGGGTGTGGGTGCAGGTGCGTGCATCTACAAACATGCAATTGTGTGTTTTATTCATCCAGTCATCTGGCTCATTTCGCTTAGGCATTAGCTCACGAGGGAATGAATCATTTCCTCCGAGCCCTACTTATTCGCTCAGACGTAGAAAGAAAATTGTGACAGGCAGAAATACTTGTATGCGTGTAGTGTTTTCAAAAACACTAGTTAGGATCCAGCTTGAGAAATTGACACCAATAAATTGTCGAAGAAAAAAAAACATTTTCTTCATAAGGTCGTGAAGCTCTATATTTAAACACCCACCTTTAAACCTTCCTCTGTTTCCAAGCCTCATCTCCACCTCCTCCTTCACTGCACTCTGGCTTTCTTCCCTTTTTTCCTTTCTTTCTCCTCATATATTCTGTCAGGAAAAAGGTTTGACTTTCTCAGCTTCCATCCGTCTCCTACAGGGTCCATACTTACTGTAAGCCTAATTACCCCCCTCTCCTTCACACTTCAAAAACAAAGGTCCCCCTCTGATTCACCCTTTCTTTGTTTTTACTTGCATAGAAACACAAACCCCTCCTTTCGTTCTTTTCTTGTCACGGATTGGTGTCATAATTGCATGTGTAGTTGACTTGTTTGGAGACATTATTTGGGAACTTGTACAGACTTGTCTCTTGATCTAAAGTAACCTTGTGGTGAACCAAAATGAACTCCGTGTTCACTGATGTAACAATGCGTATGACTGCGAACGGGCTATCACATTACCTCTAATTCTTCTTGAGAAAACAGCAACATAACAAAAACTCATATTGTTCTGCAATGGTGGCAAACACAGCTACAGAACTGTGCCAAAGTAAAACAAAGGAAACAATTCAAACATAAAATCTGAGTGGGCCTTAATTTAAAAGTCTCCAAACAAAGAAAAGAGTTGTGTGGGGTCTTATTCCAACTCGTGAAATTATTTTAAATGGTAAACAAGCCTATTTTTATTCATTATTCTGAATTTTTTGAGACTGAATAAAAATAACTAAACAGCAAACAGTACGAGTTCTGTGCTGTGAAGTAAATTTGCAATTAACATGCTCCCGAGTGGCATCTGTGTTTCTCGCGTTACGTGTTATCTAAACGTTCCCCTCCTGATAACGATGCAGACCCCCTCACACGCACACTCGCAGGACTGGGTCCAGCAGTTAAATTTATCTCAGTCATGCAGACGGTCAAGTGCTAAGTGTCTCCGCCCCACAGAGCAGAGCTTGACTAGCATGGTTAGAATACCGCTCGTGGTGCCGATGATGTCTGCTTCAGATTTGTTGTGACAAATGACAGCTTTTCAGAATGTGGAGGTATTATTTTCCCTTCTTACATTTCAAGTAGCAGCACTGTACTTTACATGTGACACAGAGACATTTGCGATTTCCTGAAGGAAGAACAGTGTACAAAACACTTGAGGTTGTAGTGTAACATGCATGTTTTGTGCTAAACTGATTTAGGAGGTAGAACCATCTTCCTCAGGCTTTAATTGTTTAATTTGCGTCTCTCAACAGTTTTCCAGTATGAATAGTTGGAAAGATATGAGAAAGGAAATCCTGTATCTGACTGCCAATACGAAAGGGTCTCCGAAGCAGGTGTACGAGGCCGTGTCACGTATTGTCTGCGGGCATCCAGAGGGAGGTGGTCTTAAAATCAAGTCTCTCAACTGGTATGAAGACAACAACTACAAGGCCCTGTTTGGACACCACGGCAATGAGAGTGACAGCGAACCAATCTTCACTTACGACAACTCTTCCAGTGAGCACCCAAAGCTTGAAGTTTATTTCAGTTTTTCAGTTATTTATTTCCTTGCCTTTTAATCGGCGCAGAAACGACCTCTCAATGTGATTTTTGTATTTTCTAGCTCCTTATTGTAACAACCTGATGAAGGGCCTGGAGTCCAGCCCCATTTCCAGGATGATCTGGCGAGCTCTAAAACCTCTTCTCATTGGGAAGATCCTGTACACCCCAGATACACCAGCAACACAGAGGATCATCCACGAGGTACAAGTGGCCCATCACAGCTTAAACTTAAAAAAACAAAAAACCTCTGAACCAGTGAAGTAAACATACCTTTATGTGATTTCTAGGTTAATAAGACCTTCCAGGAGCTGGGTGTCCTGAGAGACCTCGGTGGCATGTGGGAGGAAATGAAGCCCAAATTTTGGAATTTTATGGAAAATAGTGAAGAAATGGATTTGGTCAGGGTAAGTAGATGCACTGACGTCATTTGTGTAGCCACAACATAGCTGTGTTTGCAGCATACTTCCTGTTTACATGGGTGGCATCTGTGTAGTTGTTGTATAATCATTCATCTAATGTAAGCCTGACTGTCACAAAGAAAGTTTATTTTCTTGTTGGGTTATTCTCAGACAGATGAAAGTATTTGAAGATGTTCAGAAACAAAACAAAGGCATAGAAAATGTTTATTTATTATGAGCTCATAAAACAGAAAAGAGATGAATATGAACGGATTACTCAGCTCTCAGGTACAACTTTAAGGGTCAACCAGTAAACTTGGCCATTTAAAACCATAAAGTAGTCATCTGCAAACTTTTACATTGCAGCTAAATATCAAAACAAGGCTTGGATTTATTTAACATGTTACACAAAGCAGAGACAAGCACACTGGATATTTGAGAAGGTCTGTAGCTGATGTTAATTTTCTGGTTTTGACCACAACATCTCTCTTGTTTCTTTGTAAAATGCATAAGCACCACCTCCACCTAGTGGTGAAAAGTGTCACAGTAGAATTACTACAAATGTAGTAAAGGAAATGATACTGTCCTATTTAAAGTTTAATTTCTAGGCCTGAGCTATTTGGATATTTTTATATGAAGCTTTGATAATGTTTTAGTTGTTTTAAATAAGTAGTAAATAATAAAATGCTTTTTTTTTTTTTCAGTCCCTGCTCCAAAGCAATGTCAGCGCTGTTTTCCTGAACACCCAGCTCAGTGAGACTGACTGGACCGTGTCAGATGTGGCAGATTTCCTATCCAAAGCCTCAGAGGACCGCAGACCTGCCGGCTCAGTGTACACCTGGAGAGACGTCTTCAACGAAACCGACCGGGCCATACAGACCATTTCGCAGTTCATGGAGGTCAGTGTGTTACCGAGAAAACTCACATTCACAACATTTTTTTTCCCCCAGTAAATAAAATGCAGAGCGTGAAATATTGTTTTTATGTGACTCATTCTCTCTGGAAATGCTTCATGTCAGTGCTTAACAACAATTTTACACATTTTCCTGTGAGGTTTAATGCATTACTTCAGAACCCACCTTGAAATCTAATGTTTTACACTTTTTACATTTTATCACTGTGAACACTGCTTCTTTTAATTGTCTATTCAGTTCAAATAGAACTAGGTCATTCCAGTGGACAGCCACGTCTAAACTCTCAACAGAGTTGTTTTTCTGGCAGGGAATTTCTGCACTGAGGTGTAATGCTAAACAGTTGAAGTCAGTTCTTGATCCTTCTCACACAAACATTAAACACACTAAAACTTCCTTAACCAATTTTTAACAGCACTGTAAACCAATCACTGACCCACTGGCTATGTTTTTCTTGTCAAGATGGTCATATAATGTTTGTAAACTGATGTTTCACGCACCAGAAACTATGTCAAGGCCTTAAGGTGTTTATGCTGCATTTTATCACTTTATGCTTTCTGAACTTACTGGCATATCACACTCCTGGGAAAAGGGAATTGGATACATTTTCAGCTTATGTCAGCTAAACAAGCAAGAGGCTAATCTGTAAGTCTCAGTAAAACCAGATAAACAATTCCAGACCGGTTACTCAGTGTCCACCCAAGATACACGAGTTTGTTTCGAAGGGTAAAAGTTCATAGATGTTTTCTAATTCTTGTCTTCTTTGTTGTGAGACACACTGTTATATTTTGAGCAATATTACTTTATAATTGTTAATGACAAAACTAATTTAATTATTTAAAGAATTTTATTTTTATTTTTTGGGTTTGGAGTGTGTCAAACCTTCAACTCTTTTTGGAGTATTTTTTGTTTGTAATCATGTGATTTTCCACCTTCATAGGAGAGCAACTACTGCTACAAAACACCTTTATATATCATCATATTTTAAAAAATAAACATATCCATAATCCACCTTGTCTGCAGTGTGTGAACCTGGACAAGTTGGAGCCAGTTGCTAATGAGGAGCGCCTTGTCAACAAGTCCATGGGTCTTCTGAATAACCAGAAGTTCTGGGCTGGGATCGTGTTTCCTGACATCGCTCGTAACAACAGCACAGACCTGCCTCCCAATATCAACTACAAAATCCGTATGGACATCGATAACGTGGAGAGGACAAACAAAATCAAAGATGGGTGAGTGGCTGGCGTAACCACACATGCACACCTAGCCGATTTCCTAGATTTTATATTGAAATTATGGAATAAATTTTTACATTTCTTTGCAGATATTGGGACCCTGGTCCCAGGGCGGACCCCTTTGAGGACCTTCGGTACATCTGGGGTGGGTTTTCCTACCTGCAGGACGTCATTGAGCAAGGAATCACCCGAGCCATCACTGGCACCAAGGCGAGGACAGGCATCTACATTCAGCAGATGCCTTATCCCTGCTACGTCGATGACATGTAAGTGAATGCTGTGTATACAAGTTGGGCAGGTAGTGCAACGAGTTCCTGTCTAACTTTTTCTGTCCGCTTTTTCTCAGATTCTTGCGAGTGATGAGCAGGTCAATGCCTCTCTTCATGACTTTGGCATGGATGTATTCAGTAGCCATCATCATCAAGGGCGTTGTGTACGAGAAGGAGGCGCGACTGAAGGAGACCATGAGGATCATGGGACTGAATAATGGCATCCTGTGGCTGAGCTGGTTCATCAGCAGTTTAATCCCTCTGCTGATCAGCGCAGGCCTGTTGGTGATGTTATTGAAGGTTAGTGTTGACTCAGACACACACAGACCTACATGTGTTTTTACTTTCTTTGTCATCACGCAGGAATGTCAGCTCATTGTGGAGAACAAAACAACTTCGTCAGTCTGATTATTGCTATCTTTATCTTAACAGTGACTGTTTTTCCATGAATTTTAATTGAATTGTGGAAAATCAAATTGAACCATTTTGTTCAATGCTTTGTTTTTTTGCCTCCTCTCAGATGGGAAACCTGCTGCCATACAGTGACTCGGGCGTCGTGTTTCTCTTCCTGGGGTCCTTTGGCATTGTCACCATCATGCAGTGCTTTCTCATCAGCACCTTATTTTCTCGTGCCAACCTGGCAGCAGCCTGTGGGGGCATCATATACTTCACTCTTTATCTGCCGTATGTTCTTTGTGTTGCCTGGCAAGACTACGTGGGATTTGGAGCCAAAATTGTAGTGGTGAGTGGAAGAGATCTAACTCCAGTCATCAATAATTTTACATTTAGAGTGTTTTTAAAAAGTTCTCCAGTATTTTTTCAAATGCTTGGAAAGATCACTTCTGTTCTCATGTGTTCTCTACACTAAACAATGAATCATCTGTTCTTTTCTCAGAGTGTGCTTTCTCCTGTGGCTTTTGGCTTTGGATGTGAGTACTTTGCCCTGTTTGAGGAGCAAGGAGTGGGAATCCAGTGGTCAAACTTGCTTGCGAGCCCAATGGAGGAGGACAGCTACAACCTGACCACCTCTATTTGCCTCATGCTGTTTGACGCAGTGTTGTATGGAATAATGACTTGGTACATCGAAGCTGTGTTCCCTGGTAAGTCTTGTGAAGGTTTACAGTTGAAACATTTCTTGCCTTGTGCTTCTACATTATTGATTAAGATAAATGATGCAGGATTATTTCAACTTAATTTAAAAGCAATTTATTCTGTTACAGGTCAGTATGGTATCCCAAGGCCTTGGTATTTCCCTTTCACAAAGTCATACTGGTGTGGAGAGAAAGAAAATAAAAACATCAACGCTCTTCTGTCAAAAAAGGGCAATGCTGATGGTAAAAATAACATATATACACACACTGTATCTTTAAGTCAAAGGCAATAATGAGCACAGGCAAACCATTTCTTATCACTAAAATGCTGTTCTTCTCCACAGCTGTGTGCATGGAGGAGGATCCGAGCCACATTGAACCTGGTGTTTACATTGAAAACCTGGTGAAGGTCTACAGCCATGGAAACAAGCTGGCTGTAGACGGACTGTCCCTGAAATTCTACGAGGGCCAGATCACCTCCTTCCTCGGCCACAACGGAGCTGGCAAGACCACGACCATGTAAGATAACATACGTGTTAAGTGTCGCTCATCAATTCTGTTTAATAAATCAGAATTTAAAACTTTGTGATGGGTTTAGAAATGTACTTATCCTAAATGGTAACTGTTATTTTCACTTTTGCCTTTGCTGTTGTTTTTTAGGTCAATCCTGACGGGTTTGTTCCCACCCACTTCTGGTACCGCCTACATCCTCGGCAAGGACATCCGCAGCGAACTGAGCACCATCCGAAAGAACCTGGGTGTCTGTCCCCAGCACAATGTGCTTTTCAGCATGTATGTATGCAATAAGAACCGCAGAAAGTTTTTTGCACGCTGGTTGCTTTTTGTGTTTTGGTATTTTTTGTGATTTGTTGGTTTGCTTTAAACCAGGTTGACAGTGGAGGAGCACATCTGGTTCTACGCTTGTCTAAAGGGGCTCCCTGAGGAGAAGGTGAAAGCTGAAATGGAACAAATCGTGAACGATGTCGGTCTGCCTCACAAGCGGAAGTCCCGCACAAGCACCCTGTCAGGTCAGTTCTGGTTTTGTCTTTTTAATCTTTTCACAAATAGATTTAGATTTGTAGAACATGTTTCTGACTTTTATGTTTTGTCCTTTCAGGTGGGATGCAGAGGAAGTTGTCAGTGGCTTTGGCTTTTGTTGGAGGCTCAAAGGTTGTGATTCTGGACGAGCCCACTGCTGGTGTTGATCCCTATGCACGCAGGGGAATCTGGGACCTGCTCCTCAAGTACAGACAGGGTAAATAAAATTGATAGAAATCTGTAAGGCAACATATTAATATTTTTCTTTTACAGGTGTAAATTAAGGGTGAGGGATTTTACTTTTAGAAACGGCATATGTATTGGAATTTGGATTGAAAATATTGTAATATTTTAGGTCGGACCATCATCCTGTCCACTCATCACATGGATGAAGCTGACATCCTGGGGGACAGAATTGCCATCATTTCCCACGGCAAGCTGTGCTGTGTGGGATCCTCTCTCTTTCTCAAGACCCACCTTGGCACGGGCTACTACCTGACCCTGGTCAAGAGAGACTACGACTTGTCCCTTCAGTCCTGCAGGAACTCTGCCAGCACAGTCTCCTACAGCAAGAAAATAGAAAAGGTACGAGTCAAGCAAACATGAATAATGGCATTACCGCAATTTCCTCTCCTTAAATGGTTCTTAGAAGCAATGCAAATGTAAAAGACTAATTTACCGAGTCTCTGACTTTCATCCAGGAGGACAGTGTATCAGAGAGCAGCTCAGATGCTGGTCTGGGAAGTGAACCAGAAAGTGAAACCACCACCATTGGTAAGAAGCTGAAGGCTGGCTGCCTTTCAGGAAACATTTTATCAAATTAAACCCACCTTCATAAGTTTATCCAAACATTTTTCACTCTTTCTGTCACATTTTTTTCTATAGATGTCTCCCTCATCTCCAATGAGATCTTCAAGCATGTTCCAGAGGCTCGTCTGGTGGAAGATCTCGGTCATGAACTCACTTACATCTTGCCCTACCAGTCAGCTAAAGATGGAGCTTTTGTTGAGCTCTTCCATGAGCTTGACGACCGACTCACAGATTTGGGAATTTCAAGTTATGGAATATCTGATACCACCTTGGAAGAGGTAAGAACTCCTGAAGTTACAATTCATGTTAAAAATCACAATAAGTGCATGTTCTCTGTTTCATTTATTGTTCTTCAGCTTGTAGCCAACTATCACTGGAATTCAGTGAAGCCATTATTTAGATCTTCTTTCTGTTTATGTTGTAGATTTTCCTGAAAGTGGCAGAAGACAACGGAGTGGATTCTGTAGAGCTTTCAGGTGAGATTTATAATGTTTTTACTGCAGTAATGACTCAAAATTAGTCATTTATACATTGGTATGTATTAGAAGTGTAAATGATAGCTCAGAAGCTGTTCTGAGGTCCAGAAATTCTTGACTAAGTGACTTTAGGCAACATAGAGAACTGATGTTTTCAACAAAAACAGAAGAGATGAAACGAAGGTAGTTTTAATTAACGACTTCCTTGTTGCAACAGATGGAGTCGTTCCAACCAGGATTCGCCGGCGTCATGCATTCGGAGACCACCAGAGCTGCCTGAAGCCCTTCACCGAGGACGACTTTGACTTCAATGACTCTGAAGGTGACCCAGGTAGAACTGAATGACAGCTCTTCTGCTGTCAGTCATTGGATCTTTTAGTGTGAATATGTAGCTCAGTTTGCAAACTTGGATAACCTCCTTCTTGTTTTGTTGCTGTTGTAACAAATCAAGACACTGCAATTTCAGGCTTTTAGTTAGAACTTGCAATCCCCTCAGTACTGTTACAAAAGCAGCGCTCCTTATGTTGCAAATGTCCTCACTCTTTGTTCTGGTGTCTAGAATCCCGTGAAACCGACTGGCTCGGAGGAGCAGATGGCAAAGGTTCATACCAGGTCAAAGGCTGGAGTCTGAAGAGACAGCAGTTTGTTGCACTGCTCTGGAAAAGATTCCTCTACGCCCGCCGGTCCAGGAAAGGCTTCTTTGCTCAGGTATGCTGTCTGTTTGGGGTATATGCAATGATAGCAACATTGTTGGCACTGTAAGAGTCTTTTTTCTCTCTCTTGTAATAAGCATCAGTAATAATACAGGACATCTGCATGCAGTAAAGTAATAGTTCTGATCTGAGTCCATATGGGCAAAAGTTAAGATGAATTGCTCTGGTTGTGTTTTTCAGATTGTTCTGCCAGCAGTGTTTGTATGTATTGCACTTGTGTTCAGCCTGATTGTCCCTCCGTTTGGAAAGTACCCCCATCTGGCTCTGCATCCCAGCATGTATGGAGAGCAGTTTTCCTTCATCAGGTGAGACACTTTTCCTTTGGCATACAGTAGTTATTTAGCATCTAGCTCTTCATTTTTGTCATATATTACTTATTTTTGGATGAAAAATATCTCCATATGTATCTGTCCATAAAATAATTTGCTAAAGAACTGTTCAGATTAAAATTTGCTTCAATAAAATGTTTTTTTCTTCTATTATTAGAACAAATAAGCATTTTTTAAATACTTGTTTTGTTGAAATTTTATCCATCACAAAACAGTTTTAAAACACTATATAAATGTAGCAGGACTTTCATATGTTCCAGTTATTTTAAACTTGTAAACAATGACTTCTGATTCAGCTTTTAAGGAAATGACTGTAAATGTTGTAAAGCAGCAGAGTTTTAAAAACTGGTGATTTGAACTGGTGAGTTGTTTTTGTCTTTCCAGTAATGATATTCCTGGAGATGATTACACCGAAAAACTACAGCGAGCTCTGATAGAAAAACCCGGCTTTGGAACACATTGCATGGAAGGCGAGCCCATACCGTGAGTATAATGAGCCAAAAGTTAACAGATATTTTGGAAAGCACATAAATAATATACCTGTAAATCTGCGTTGGTTTTTTTTTGCATCCAACTCTGATTTTAGAAAAAAAAACCTGTTGATTTATTTATAAATGTAAACTCTACTGCCTCTGTGCTCCAGGGACACTACCTGCACGGCTGTTGAAGATGAGTGGGCGATTCCTCAAGTCCCTCAAAGTGTAACGGACATTTTTGACAAAGGCAACTGGACCATGGAGAATCCCTCTCCGCTGTGTGAGTGTAGCTGCGGGAAGCGAAAAAGGATGCTGCCCGAGTGTCCCGCCGGGGCCGGTGGCCTTCCGCCACCACAGGTCAGTGTGGCAAAACAAAATCTAAACCCAAACTCCAAAAATGTCCACTTGCTAAGCACATGTTATTTAACTCTTTTGTTTGTTTTTATATCCAGGTAAAGATCAGCGACAAAGACACTCTGCAGAATCTGACTGGCAGAAACGTGTCAGATTATCTGGTTAAAACCTACGCTCAGATCATCGGCAAGAGGTACGACTATTACTGATAGAGACGTTATATTTCTCAGCACGGATTTCAGTTTGTAGTATCTTAAACATTTAATCACATGGTTCTTCTCTTACAGTCTGAAGAACAAGATTTGGGTCAATGAGTTCAGGTACATTAGAAGACATGATGCATTATTTATGTATAAACAGTACTGATCTCAGTGCTCTTTTGCTGTGGCCTTCTCTGATATAAAATCGGCTGTTCTCTTTAACAGATACGGTGGATTCTCACTGGGTGCCAGAAATTCTCACTTTCAGCCCCAGAAAGATGAAACTGATGAAGCCATAACAAAGCTGAGGAGACGCTTTCATCTTGAAAGAGTAAGAGATTGTATCACATTATTATTATTATTATAATTATACATCACTTATCTGGTCCATAGTAGCCATTTGCACAAAATAAAACTGCCTACATGTTAATTGGGTATAGGACACACACAAGGACTCTTGTGTAACTGTGGTTTATAATTACAGCTGCAGTAAATCTAGATTTGAAATCTAAGTCTGATTAGTTTCAGTTTACCCATGCTCTAAAGAAGACTCTCCCTCTTCTAACTCTCTTTTTGTTCTCCTTGTCTCCTTCTCTTTCTGCCTCCTTCACCCTCCAGGGAACTTCAGCTGATCGTTTTTTCCGCAGTCTCTCCAGTTTTATTCAAGGATTGGACACCAAGAATAACGTCAAGGTTAGCGCTCACTCATATTGACGTGGGCCAAACTTGGTTCTGCAGAATACCGTCAGCTCTTGATGATAATGTTACAGAAATGAACCCTAAAAGCCTCAACTCCACACTTCTGATCCACCCCTTGTGTCCCTGTTACACACTGTCCATTTCTTTTTATTTGTAGATCTTGTTACAGGATTACAAACTAATTTTTGTATTTTCAAATTTTTTGTTTGTGTATTTTATGTGTTGATGAGCTACTAACTGACTAAACCTCAATTCCCAGACACAATACACTAAAAACAGTGAAAATCTAAACTTTTTGGTTCTATTGAAAGAAAAATAGGAGATATTGAAGCAATCAGAGGAGAGTGAAAAATGTACTTTAAGACACTGAGCTGATTTCTGAGCCATTAGTTTACCTCCAAGTTGCTCTTAATTTCCTGTGGTGTTTCAATAATTAAAATCTCACATTTCTTTTTTACCTCCAGATCTGGTTTAACAACAAGGGCTGGCACAGCATTGGTTCTTTCCTCAACGTGATGAACAACGCTATCCTGCGGGCGAGTCTGCCAAGCGGAAAGGACCCCACCAAGTTTGGCATCACTGCCTACAATCACCCACTGAACCTCACCAAGGAGCAGCTGTCGCAGGTTGCTTTGTGAGTGTCACAGTCAATCCAGAAGATGATTTAAATGTTTTTTAACTTTCTTATATACAGCCTTTCTCATTCTTATTGTTTTCTTTCAGGATGACAACATCTGTGGACGTTCTGGTGTCCATTTGCGTGATCTTCGCCATGTCCTTCGTCCCTGCCAGTTTTGTGGTTTTCCTCATCCAGGAGAGAGTGACGAAGGCCAAACACATGCAGTTCATCAGCGGAGTGCAACCCTTCCTCTACTGGCTGGCAAACTTTGTCTGGGATATGGTGAGACATTTCAAAATCAGCTAAACTCCAGTAGAAAAAAATACAAGTAAGCTATTTGTGATCTTGGAAAAAAAATGTTGAGCGAGGACACTGAAAGAATTTCCCTATTTTCCTCCTTCTCTTCCAGTGTAACTACATCGTTCCAGCCACTCTGGTGATCATCATATTTGTATGTTTCCAACAAGAAGCGTATGTGTCCTCCACCAATCTGCCAGTCCTGGCCCTGCTGCTGCTGCTCTACGGGTAATTCGAGCGAACATTCAATTTATTATAATTCTGCAATCATTTGTTTTATTTTGTCTCGAAGAAACTTGCATCTAAAATGATATTTTGGCTTTTTGCAGATGGTCAATCACCCCTCTGATGTACCCAGCTTCTTTCTTCTTTAAGATCCCCAGCACTGCCTATGTGGTTCTAACTAGCGTCAACATACTGATAGGAATCAATGGCAGCGTGTCCACGTTTGTCCTGGAGTTGTTTGGAAGCAATGTAAGGAAATATTAGAGGCAGCAGACTGTTCCCCTTTTTTTAATTAAATGTTCCAATGGATAAATAATAATTTTATTCACATTTTAGGAGATCGGTGGCATTAATGACATCTTGAAGAATGTGTTCCTGATTTTCCCTCACTTCTGCCTGGGTAGAGGACTGATTGACATGGTGAAGAATCAGGCCATGGCTGATGCTTTAGAGAGATTCGGTAACTAAAGCTAATTTTTATCTTAACCTGTCAATAATTTTGACAATGTAGGAAAAAAAATGGTCTTGTAAAAACATAAATAGATGCATTAAAGGGATGAAATCTCTGTTCTGTTGTAGGTGAAAACCGGTTCCGCTCTCCCCTGGCCTGGGACATGGTGGGAAAGAATCTGTTTGCAATGGCCATAGAGGGGGTTGTCTTCTTCTTTATCACCGTCCTCATTCAGTACCGCTTCTGCTTCAAGGCCAGGTTGGTACAATATGTGATTAATCAGCTTAAACCGCATTACCCTCCCTCAAAACATAATCAGCTTATTTATATTAAATTCTGGGAAAACATCTAGTTCAATCTTTCTGGAAGTTGATCTCACTCCTTTGTAACCCTCCAGGTCATCCACCAGCCATCTGAAGCCTATTGGAGAAGAAGATGAGGACGTGGCCAGAGAGCGCCAGAGAATCCAGAGCGGTGGAGGCCAGTCGGACATTTTGGAGCTCAGAGAACTCACCAAGATTTACAAGCGGAAACAGAAGCCAGCAGTGGACCGGCTGTGTGTTGGCATCCCTCCTGGAGAGGTACACGCATCCTCTACTCATTACATAAGTCTGTTTGAAGTTTAAAATGACTAGCTATTGAATTGAATGTTATACACAACAAAAAAACATATATTCGTTTTCTTTTTTGTAGTGTTTTGGTTTGCTGGGAGTAAACGGAGCAGGGAAAACCAGCACCTTCAAAATGCTGACCGGAGACTCGGTTGTCACCAGTGGGGAGGCATACTTGGCCAGCAAGAGGTAAGATAAGAGATCTTTTTTATATTTTTTACTGTAGAAATTAAAATAAATGTAAAATATGTAAGGCTTCAAACAGACTATCTGATCTTTGTGTGTTTTCCCTAATTTCAGTGTAACTACGGAGATAGATGAGGTGCATCAAAACATGGGCTACTGTCCTCAGTTTGATGCCATCAACGACCTTTTGACTGGAAGGGAGCACCTGGAGTTTTATGCTATCCTGAGAGGAGTACCCGAGAAAGAAGTCTGTGAGGTCAGCATATCTACACATCATCTAAATTAGACCTGTGTGTTTTAACAGAAACACAAAAAAAGACTTAAAGGAAAAACACTCACTTGTAACAAACTGTTTCACCACTAGGTGGCAGAATGGGGCATCAAGAAACTGGGATTGGTCAAATATGTGGACAAAGCAGCTGGCAGCTACAGCGGAGGAAACATGAGGAAGCTGTCCACTGCCATTGCTCTCATAGGAGGACCTCCTGTTGTGTTTCTGGTCAGTGAGAAAATGAAATAATAAATTTGACGACTCATGTATTTAACAGCTTCTTTAAGCAGCAGCTGAGCTTCTGTTGTTACTGATTTACAGGACGAACCTACAACAGGCATGGACCCCAAGGCTCGCCGCGCCCTCTGGAACGCCATCTTGAGCATCATCAAAGAGGGACGATCTGTAGTTTTGACTTCTCACAGGTTAGACAAGGCATATATTTTTATATGTGTACAAACAAGCCTAATGATCTCAGTGTGTCCATGTTCCTTATTCTCCATCTTGAATTTTTTTTTTTGCAGCATGGAGGAATGTGAAGCACTCTGCACCAGAATGGCCATAATGGTCAACGGCAGGTTCCGCTGTCTGGGCAGTGTGCAGCACCTCAAAAACAGGTAAACACACACATGCAAACACACACACAGGGCTTTATTTAAACTTGGACGTACTTACACACCAGATTACTTTTAGTCTTTCCACCACACAGACTAAAAGTACATTTTAACTTCACAGGTTGATCAAAGTCATTTTTTTCTTCTTTTTGTTTCACATCAGGTTTGGTGACGGTTACACCATCATCTTGCGGGTGGCAGGGCCGGACCCGGACCTTCGGCCGGTGATGGAGTTCATCGAGCGGGAGCTGCCCGGGAGCACGTTGAAGGAAAAACACCGGAACATGCTGCAGTATCAGCTTCCCTCGTCGCTCACCTCCCTCGCCCGCATCTTCTCGCTGCTTTCTAAGAACAAGGAGGCTCTCAGCATAGAGGACTACTCCGTCTCTCAGACCACTTTAGACCAAGTAAGCAAGACCACCAATGTTCTAATCATAAGTAAGGGCGCTGAAGCCTTTTTAAGCAAGTTCTGATTTGTTTCCTTCTTTTTTTTTTTACTCAGGTGTTTGTCAATTTCGCCAAGGACCAAAGCGACGAGGACCACTTAAAAGACGTCCACATGAGTAAGCGAGACGCTGTTGTTGTGGACCTTTCCCAGTTAAACTCTTTCCTTATGGACAACAAGACGAGGGAGAGCTGTGTCTGAATGCACAAAACCAGTGGGAGTTGCTACACTTCACCCACCCTCCCCCTCAAACTTCAAAATATGGACCACTAACTTGTGGGGGAGAGACAAACTGTGTTCATTTTTTTATTTCTATTTTTTTAGTCTTTTTTTAATTGTTGTCATTCTCAGTGGACCTGCACCTCATCGCACAGCCTTTTGCGAAGGCAACGGGCCGCGGGTATCCTGACAGACACTGAAACAATGAAAACTCAATGCAAATCAATGCAAGAAATATAAATATATAAGTACCTTTTAGGATTAGAAGCTAGTATTGTGAGGGTGGGAGACTGGTGCTTCTCCTTCACGAGGTGGACTGGGAGAAAGAAGACGCTTGAAGTGACAGCAGGATTTGAATTCCACTGGAAGGTCTGGTTACCAACTTCTGGACAAGTTACACGGGGGGGGAAAGTAGAAGGAAATATCTTGAGTTTTTCATCCCCATTCCTCAAAGTAGTAAGCAGTAGTCCGTGGGGCTGTGTACATGCTACTGTGTAGAGTTTGTGACGTTGAATCATTCACTGCCAGCTATTGAAAGATGGACTGACTATGTTTTTATTCAGGGTCGAACCTCTCTCAATATGTTTTTGTTACCGAGTGCAGTTTTTATAATGGTTAAAAGAAAAGATACAACCATTGAAAATCCCATTTCTGTCACAAATGTGCAATCATTGTGTTAATTTTTTTTGTGCTAATCTGAAGAAATTTCCTTTTAGACAAACATATTTAAGTTGTTTTCTTGTTTTTGTATAATAGTTCAGACTGCTAACCAAGTTGTTCTTTTGGTTGTTGTTGTTGTTGTTCTTGGTGTCCTTAACATTTGTCCAGCACAGTGCCTAATACTGGTGGAGAATCAAATCTGAGCACTCCATTAAAAACAACAATGTATGTAGGCTGCCAAGGAATGTACGAGACCAATACCAACATGCATCAAAGCACGGATTTTTATTATTCTGCTACTTTCTTTGTGAAGAAACTTGTTTTTTGTCTTGGTCATTGTCAGATTCAAAACACACACACAAAAAAAAATAGTGGTTCTTAAATGTTCGTTCAAGCTGTTTGTTCTGCTTTTACTGGTTTTCCTCGTCCTGCCCTCTTCGAATGAAGGCTGATCAGAACAAACAAGAGTGGGTTTAAGATTTCTTTAGAATTTAGATTTGCTTTTGGAGGAAACATGGAAATATACTGCATGCTTTCCATTTGGCCGCACACGGTGGACTATCAGTGCTTCTGTGTGTGTGTGTGTGTGTGTGTGCGAGCCAAAGCATGCCATAGATCTATGTTTGCAGGACGAGGGCCGGGCTCTGTGGTATTACTCTTGGATTACTGACACATTTAGTGTCTACAATGGAAATATGGTTTCGGTCATGGCCTTTATGAGGGCACAGTGGGAGCGCTTTAAAGCTGAACCAGTACCAGGATGGATGTTATGTACAGTAGCAGTTTAGTGATGTTAATGCCACTGGAGTGAACTAACAGTGTATGTGCCAAACGGAGCCGAACTCTGATTCATCAGCACGATCCTAAGCAGGCGACTGTTTCAGTTCAGCTTGTGCTTCGATTCACCCATCAGCTCGGTTCTGAAAGCAAAAGTGGCTCGTACAGCAAACGTGCGCACTCTTATTTATTCTTCAAAGCGACTGCGAGTTCACTCTGTCCTGTGGAGACGTTGCCAAAATCTAATCCTGTCTGTCTGTAAACTGCAGGTCAGCCGTTGAGTTTGAGACATTTCAAACAATTGTTTAAAACCGTAAATGAATAAGCCAGACCGAACACGAGGACCATCGAAATTTAAATTGTGCTTCTAATACTTTATAGTCCAAAAAAAAAAGTAACCAAGTATATCCAGGGTTTAAACAGATGACAGATTGTCATTACAGGTGCTCTCTCTCGTGCAAAATCTTCAAAGGGGTTTGCATTATCTCTGGGATCCACTACCTTCCACCAACAGAGGGTTTGATTTTTGTCCTCCAAAATCCCCCCTTTTTTTTGGTTGTTTTATTTAAAGAATTTGAGCACTTTACAGGCTTAGCAGCCTTTAGTTTCCAGCATTTAGATGTAGAGGTTTACAAACACAAATGTGTACAAACTAATCTCTGCACTAGACAAAACAGACACGAGAAACAACAGACCACTGCAGGACGATGTTTGCTAAGAAAAAAAACTTGAAATGAAGAGCAAACTCTTACGTGCGTGAGAGAAATGTGATTTGGTGAAATATTGAAAAGCAGAGGGACATAAAGAGAGAAATAGAGAACGGCATTAAGGTGGTGATTTTTCTCTTCTTGTTCTCGATTATATTGTTTGTTTACATTTTTGAGTATTGCAGCTGTTTGAGTCTGTTACCCATTGTGCATATAGTTATTCTTTACATTATTAAAAATTCAAATGTTTTGAGAAAAAAAAAAAAGACTGATTGGTTATTCCCTGATGCTGAAAGGTGTGTGTGTGTCTGTTACCAAAATATCTCATGAACCACTGAACGGATATTAATTAAAATTTCTATTTTTGGATGTGCCTCTACAACTAATAACTTTTGGAGTCAGTCCAAATCAAGATGTCCGCCACAGCTAATCAATTTTAGCCAACACAGAAATGGCTATAACTTAGTCAGTTTAACAGATATTGAGCTAAAATTTGCTGCGGTAGTAGCTGAGAGTCAATCACAACACATACTCTGAGTGCAACATCTGACAATATCACGAGCTTGTACATCTGCCAAACAAACAGCTGAAGAACCAGTAGAACCGGCCTCCTCACAGGTTCCTGTCATTCTGTTATTCATCCATCAGCATCAGGACAGAGTTTGCTGTTTTTCTGGGACTTCTGCTCATCTGTCGCTGCAGGTAAAAAACAGAAAAGAACAACACTTTCTCAAAACACAAAAAGTATTTTACGCACTTTTGACATACTAACAAGATGGACAAACTCGGAACCAAACATTAATCGGTCCTGTCAAGAACTCTTTCAGTACAAACAAAGAACTTGAATCTAAAAAGGCAATCAAAACAAATAAAAACGTTCTTTTTTCCCCCCTCTCTTCTTCCTCTACCTTTTATTGCAGGAACATATTCTGTTTATACTTGAGTTTTCAATATTTTTTGTCTAAAAATGTTACAAAAAAAAGGAGAAGCACAGTAAAGTTCTGTTCATGTGAACCTCAAATTGGTCTTTATTTGTGAAAGTAAAAGCCCCGAACGCGATATGATGTCAAAAGTGGAGCGGCTTTGAGGCTCAAATGGAGGTGCAGACAAGCCAGACGGATGGAAAAAATAAAAAGCGACTTTTATTGTCCACAGTTGACCATCAGTGTTTGTGTGTGTGTGTGTGTGTCTGAAAGAGAGAGAGACAAAGCATGGCAAAGATTCATGTTTGCAGGAATGAGCTCTGCTGCATTACTTTTGGATTACTGGGATATTTAAAAGCTAAACTTAAGTTTAGGCAAGAAAATCCAAACGTGCTTTTGGGCCATGACTTTTGTGTTTGACCAAGTTCTTTGTTTTAAAATTCTGCCATTAACTATTTGGAGTCAACTCTGTTTGTTAACAAAAATATCTCATGAACTTCTTGGGCAAATTTAATGAAACTTTCAGAAAGTAATGTACAACAGAACAACACAAAAATGGCTGTAACTCAGCCAGTTTTACAGATACTGAGCTTAAATCTGATGTGGTAGGAACTGAGAGATATTTACAACACATCCTCTGAGTGGGACATCTTGCACTATCACATGAGATTGTGCATAACGTTACTTTCAAGGTTTTTACCATAAAAGGCTTCTCAGCATAAGATGGACTTAATAAAACTCCGACATGAAAATCACTTGATATGCATCCTTTCAAGGAATGCTTGGCCCCTAATTTTATTCTGTATTCTTCTGTATTCTGTGCAGAGACAATAAAACGTGAGCTTGTCACATGGAAGATTAGAGCTACTGAACAACAACAGATATTTTTACTGTATGCTCGTAATGTGTTCAATGTGCTTCCAGAGTGTTCAAGCAGCTGTGTGTCTGGTTTCATCTGCCGCGTTCCCACGCGCACACACACACACACACACACACACACAAAACAATTACACCACCAGTAAAAACGGGCTTACTCGCAGGTATCTGTCGTTCTCTGTTATTCATTCACCAACATCATGATCGGGAGAGCTGTTCTGCTGGGACTTCTGCTCATCTGTGTGGCTGCAGGTAAAAAAAGGACAACACCTTTACATGAAAACAAAAAGTTGTTTAGATACGTTTGACATTTGGTAGTCTGAACTTAAAAAATTGAGTCACTTTAACTCTTTGATGCAGCTTTTTAAATAATGGTCAGCGCAAATACGTACAAAGTGATTTAAATTCAGTTGTAGAAATCATTATACATTATTATACTAGATTTTTAAATTTAAGATGTGTCTTATTTTGTTCCCCTTTTTCTAAGATGAAGCTGAGAAATCTGGACTCATGAGAGAGGTGACAAAGTTTTTAATCAAGTTGTTCGTGTGTTTGGAAAAGTGTGTCACTTTCGATGCATGTGAAAAAAAATATCCCTATTAATGGATCTTTAAGTACCCATTTTAATGTGAGAGATTTTGTTTTATCTCTTTAAAACGTTTGCATTTCTGGCAGCCCTCTTGTCCTGACATGGGGGAGATTGTGGCGTGCCCTCTGAACCTCGCTCCCGTGTGCGGCAGCGATGGAAACACTTATGCCAACGAGTGTACCCTCTGTGTGCAGAGACAGTGAGTCCACACAGCTGCTCCACACTCCATACAGACACACACACTTGCTCACTTTCACACATAATGACTGTCCACAGACTGAAGGGTGAGTTTGTCTCCCCCTGGTGGTGACCAAACGGCAGATTCTTTTTGTAAAGATCACATTATCTCCTCCAGACAGCTGTTCAGAGAGCCTCAATTTGGAGAAATAGGAGTTGAATTCTGACCAAAGTGACGAGCTATGCCCAAGCGAGACTTAGACCAAAGAGGACTGCTGCCGTCAAGTCAATTTCATATCATAGTTGTTTATATATAAATAAATAGAAACACACTTTGGTCTTAGCCCTGTTTGAACCAGCTGTTAGCTCGTCAGTTTGTCAGAATTAAACTTTATTTCTCCAAAATTAAACATCAGTTGTTTATAACCTTTTAACAGAACCACTTCAAAAGATCTGAACTATCCCTTTAAAACATGAAACAAGCTTTTACTAAAGACGCCAAAGTCTTAAACAAAGATCCTACGTGATCCGTTAGTGCTCAGAGGAAGTGTTGAGAATGACTCTGAGCCACTATCATATCAAACTTTACCTCAATATTTGTAAAATTGTGGGTTTTTTTTTTTCTTTCTTTCTTTGTAAAGTAGTAATGGCGGCCATCTTGAATTGGGCAGGCTCGAAAGGTTAATCAGTTGTAGATGTACATCCAGTGATTGTTTTCTGAGAGTTTTGTTAAAATTTGTTAACTAGTTTATAAGAACTTTTGCTAGCAGATAGATAAATGAATGCACGCACACACACACAAGCAATTACATGATGAACCTCTTTTCATACATTTTTTGAAAAATGTATTTTACAAAAAACTTTGGTTCTTCAAATAATGGCAAAAAAAAGATCACAGTGTATTTTATCAACTGGTCGTTCTTCTTGCAAATGTTGTCTATAAATGATTTTTATCTTCATTTTTAAACACATTAGTCTCTTTTTGTTACAATTTACATCTATCATTTCAACCTTTGTATTTATGCAATCCCCTCACACACCTCATTTTTTTTGTATGAACTTAACAAATGTGACTCGTGATTTCACCTTATTATCTGTTTTTACTATAAGAAGCTGATCTGAATCTCAGCTGACAGTGAGTAACAACCACATTATGTCACCATTCTCTCCTCAGAACAACCAAGATGAACATTTTGATCGTAAAGGAGAAAAGTTGCTGACCTGGAAGGCTGACAGTAACGTCACCAAGAGGCCGAACCAGGAAGGATCACATCATCTTCCCTAAACTGGCATTGCAATAAAATCTGAATTTCAGTATTTGTGGTTCTGATATTTTATTTATTTAAGGTGTTAGGTGATAATGTTCCTCTGTGAGCTGAAAGCAGCAGGTGAATGATTTGCTGGTTATCTGGATGGGTGAGCTCATTGTTGACACATGCCTCAGACTAAACGACACAGCGGTCAAAGACATTTATTGTGTTAGAAGAGAAGAAAAAAAACGACTGTCTGCAAACAAAACAAAGCCGGACATAAAGACAGAAACCGATGGATCCTGTGGTCAAAGGTCAGCCGAGTCACATGGTGGAAACCAGGAAATGGAGTTGTGGTTTTAATCCACAGCTGCTTCCCTTCTCCTCACAGAAGAGCAGATCTAAAGGTTTCTCAGCTTCCATGAACTGACTGACCAACGATGATAAGAAACTCGGAGGAACAGAAGTAAGTACAGCCTTTCGGTTCCGTACCATGACACATTTTACTTCACCACAGTCAGCTTTTAGTTGAGCACAACCTCTTTGAATCCAGTCATTACAAAAGTAGACATGAAGTCCAGTTTGTTGACATATTGAGAGAGTCATCCATTTGTTTTGAGGTCTGTTTAATTAAACCTTGTTAATGATCAGTGCAGCGTATCCTGGTCAGAGGGAATGGCAGAAAGCAGAAGTCGTCCAGAGTAGTTAGTAGTTGTTGACAACCAACTAAATACATAAATCAAAAGGATCTTAACATTAACATCAACTTCGGCTGAAATGGGAAAACAAATAACAGCAAGTGCACCCGGCCACAATGACCTGTTGTTTCACTCCTCTGCACAAACAATCAGGTCCTCATCTTCAAATGGCTTCCTTGTTTTTCCATTATTTACACAGGTAAGTTTACATACTTAAAAAAGTAACAAACTTTTGATCAATAACATTAATCACCAACTATATCGCAGAAAAACAAGAACCTGAATTAAAACCTTGTAGGTTTTCTAACAGACCCGGTCTCTTCTCGTGACATCACCGCTTTCTAATCTGCGGCCCAGGTTTGTGACGAAACAACTAAAATTACAGGAACCATTAAGTATTCAACCAACTATCAACACCGTCTGCATCAGTTCAAACCAAAATAGAAATGTAAATAATCTGAAATCGAATACAGAGCATATACAAACCCGGGATACCTGATGTCTGCAGAATATAAAATCAAACAGACTGCTGGCTCAGACTAACGATGCAGAGTAAAACTCTGACTCGGACATTATCCTAACTTGCCTGGGATCAGTTATGTTTGGATCCATTGTGTTTGTTAGCGCTCATATTCACTTCTTTTTATATTACAGCCTTTCCAGTCCCTCCAGCATTGTAAGCTGTCAAAACAACATCTCGGTGGACCTCTTCCTGCATCTTTCACTCGTACCAGCTGTAAGTCTTGCATTCGTGGCTCCTGTACAAAAAGAATAAAGGGTTCACCTATTTCATGTTTTCCTGAGATACTGTTTTATGAAAACGCTTGGCATCCATTTTGTGTCGGCCCGACCACCCTGAGGGAACAGTGAGTGAACCAGCTCAGATAAAAGCAGTTTATTTTATCAGCAAGCATTAGATAAACATGAAATAAAACCATCAATTACAGAGGAAACGGATATAATGGTGGCAGAAATTCAGTTATCATTTGATCATATGTTGTGTTTTCTCAATGTTAAACAGAATCCTGTGAACTGATCCTTTCATTTTCTGGTGGTCATTGGGCAAGACACGGGCTGTACCCACCGATTTAGAGTCACAGATTAATCTAACATGCATGCCTTTTAGAGGAAACTCACACATGCACAGGGAGAACATGCAGAAAGGCCCCAGCCAGGAATCAAACCTGCAACCTAACCGACTGCGCCACCATTCAGCCCACGAAGCTTCTCTAAAACAGAACACGAAACTGCCTTATTAGAACCAACACAGAAGATGAACTCCTGTTGTAAAAAAGCATAAATTACACTAATAAAACGCAAATAAATAATCAGATAGGCAGAAAAACGTGAAGGAATGAGAGTAAGTTTAAGACTTTTTTAAAAAAAACAGTTGTCTTCCTGAACTATCAGTTAGTTCTTACTTTCACTCAGATGCGATTCTATCCTTAGGGGTGGAAATTAGCACCCGCCACCGGCCAAATGCGGGTAAATATTTGAAGTGGGTGAATTTGATCAACACACACGCCACTGTGGCGGGTTGGCAATTTGAACAGAAAAGGTGTTATTTGTCCTCTTGACATATAGGGGGCAGCAATGTGCTCGAGTTGCTGCTGTTACGTCGAGCCGTGTTCCCCCATCAGATACGGTTCCCCCTGCGTCTCCGTAAATAATGACTTATCTATTAACAGAATTGTTTAGAGGGGCAAATATTTCTCATTAAGAAAACAAAAAAACATCATTCTTTTAAAACTAAAATGTGCTAATAATATCATAATACAGAGGAATAAACACAGGTAAGGAGATGTTGGTAATTTATTTTTGTCCTGTGTTTTAGAGGGGGAACCGATTATTTCAGACGGCTGAAATATTTTGTTCCCCCCTGGTAACTTTAGCAAAAAAAGAACAAATGTCTCCAAATTCACAGGACTTGTTGTTCATGGTGAGAGAAATAAACACAGTTAAGGACTTTTTGGTAAATTATTTTTGTCCCATGTTTTAGAGGGGGAACCGATTATTTCAGACGGCTGAAATATTTTGTTCCCCCCTGGTAACTTTTGCAAAAAAAGAACAAATGTCTCCAAACACAGTTAAAGACTTGTTGTCCATGATGAGAGGAATAAACACAGTTAAAGACTTGTTGGTAAATTAACTAGTTGTTGGATAATTAATGATCATTCAACCCGAATGTTATTTAGATAAAAGCGAGCCACTATGGCTGGTGGACAAAATTTTTAATTTCCACCCCTGTTTTCAATGCTCCCATAATAAGAGCTGATATCTTATCTGGCAGGTGCTGATCACAGCGGTGCTGTCGTTCCTCCAGAGGCGAGCTCAGAGACTGGCCATTGACCACAGGCTGGCTTTCCTCGAAGGACGGTTTGGTATTGTGGTGTAAGTCAACAACAGTTGTCGGTAAAAGGGAACTAATTCCTTATTATTCAAATCACCCAAATGCCTGTCTGTATTGTGTGCCCCAGGCCTTTGGATACAGTCGGCAGCCTCAGTAACCGCTGGTCTTATGGATTTGCATATGGCGCCGTGTCGAGCAGCGTTCTGCTGCTCTTCTCTGAAAAGTACATCCCCTTCAGCATCGTGCCCTGGGCCAGAAGTACAGAGGGGTTTTTTTCTCTATCATTTTCATTGTCATGGCTCATATAATTACTGCGCCTGATACGCTGTTCTCTGTTGACTCCAGCCATAGTGTATCTGATTGGAGCTTTAGAAGTGGGCCTGGTGTATTTCCCTTTTTTCGCCTGCCTGTCGACACCGTTCAGAATGACCGGCGCTGTGCTGGGAATCCTCTACTCTGTGTCCTGGTAAACATTAATTGGCTGAACGCTGATTCAGCATTCACATTATTGTTTTCTGGATTTAATTTTTTATTTTCTGTATGGTTTTTGTAATCTAACTCCTTCTGTGTACTTTATACTAATTTAGCCATTCATATATCAAAACATTTAGCTCAATCAAATGGGTGCTCTGATTTTTGTTTTTATGACTTTTACAGTTTTCAAAATATTTCATTTTATTTACAGTTATTTTCACCATACGAAAACATTCAGATGTTTTTAATTCCTTCAAAAACATTGTTTTTAAATCTGCCTCAGCATACTGACTCTAATTTTGTCTTCTTATGCTGCTTTTATTGTTCTGCTACTTTTAGCTACCAGTTTGCTACTTTTAGCTTCTAGCTATCCTTTTGATATTTTTAGCTCACCTTTCAGAACTTTTAGCTTTATGCTAGCCTTTTATTAAGTTTTGAGCTACGCTTTTTCTACTTTAGCCATTTTCTACTTTATCTAGCTTTTTATTACTTATGTTTAGATAACTTTTTGCTGCTTTTAGCTCACCTTTTGCTACTTTTAGCTAGTGTTTTACCCATATTTAGCTTTTAGATAGCATTCCGCTACCTTTAGCTTTTAACTGGCATTTTGTTCCTTTTAGCTTTTAGATAATGTTCTGCATCTTTCAGCTTTAACAGCTCAGTTTTAGCTTCTTCAGCAACTTTCAGCTCTCAACATTAATGCTGCACTTTCACATTAGTGTAAAAGCTGCCGACATCTGAACAAAACGTCAAACTAAGTGAGACTTCCTGTCTGTCTCTGCTGCTGTTTCCTGTTTCCAGGATCATCATCACTGTCTGGGATATGGTGACGTGTCCAGGTGGGGAGGTAGGCTGAGGCAGGAATGAGGGTTTTTACTGAACATCCAGGATTTATGAAGTTTGAAGCCAAACCTGAAGATATTACATTTTTAAAGCTGCCTAATTTCAGAACAAATATATACCTGTTTTGACTCTTGACTTTATTCTTCCTTCTGAAGATTCTGGGGAAGTACCAGAAGATAATTGCCCAGTGGCCCTGCGTCCTCTCGCTCATCTTCCTCCTGGGACGATTCATTTACATGCTGGTTAAAGAGTTTCGCATACATCTGCAACTGGAACCAGAGGTCAGTGTGTAGTTATCGCCCGCCGCCATTAAAAGCAGGCGAAATACAAAATACATAAGCTAAGCATAAGATTTCCCATCAAACATACTGTAATGTACCAATAATTATACATATTTGAGCTTCCTTTGCTCTGTTTTGTCCTCATGTTATTTTATTTTTCTTGCGATCGTAACATCTGCTTATGAGGATGTCCCATATTAGAGCAAAAAAATAATAATTTTTAAACATTCATAAGTAATTTTACTAGTTGCTATTTCTATTAGCAGGACCCTGGAGAACTGGTTGAGCAACATCAGGCCCAACATGTCAAGAGACTCCTGAGAAGGGCACCTCAGCACAGGTCTTTATGATGTGCATTGTTAAATATTTTTAGTTGAAATAATTGTCATTATTATGATAATGGATCGTTGTTAATCCAACATGATGCGTTCAGGTGCTCATGGTGAGAGTCGTTTTTTCCAACTGTAATGCTCGAGGGCCCTGTTAAATATTCAGCATCAGACTTTTTCAGTTGTGCTAAAAACAAAAAAACACATCATTTGAAATACACTGGTATGAATTCACACAAGCATTGTTTGTTTGTTTGTTTGTTTACTTCCTGCGCTGCAGCAAACCCCTCAGCTGGTTCCAGAGACGAGTGTATGAATGGGACCCCCACTTCAAGTTTCCCAACAGGATCATCGGCACTGCCATCATATCCATCATAGGCCTGTATATAGTGAGGAAACATGTTTTCATCGAGCAGAACTGTCCTCCCGTGAAGCGGCTGCTGTGTTTATGTGTCTTTCTGACATTTTGTCCAGGTCACTCTAGCAGACTACAGTCTCAGTGATGCTGTATTTGACCGAGCAGAAAACTGGAAGAATGCTCTCGAAGATGGGATCACCTTTCATAACCAGACTCTGAAAGACACAGTGTTATGGATTGAAGAATGCATCTACGTGGCCAGGAGTGAGTTTGAAGCGTTCTTCTATGATAAAGGCTCATTTTAGACGATTATTTTATGGCTACCACCAGATTTGTGTTCATGGTTTTTAACTATGCCGACAAGAAAATTCCCAAAAAGTCAACTATGGACACTGCTCTAACCTTGATAAGCTATAAGTATTTTTGTAGAACTAACAGAACGGGGGGAGCAGTAAGACATGAACACACGTCTCGGATCATAAACTGAAGATTCGTGTTGGTTTGTTTCAGAATCCTGGCTTGCCACCACCATCTTTGCCAGTCTCAACTCTGTTGCTTACATCTTCCACATTTTGACCTGTTACAGGTAAGAAAACTATGAATCACACACGCTGAGGTGGAAATGAAGTGATGGATTCTCTTTTTTTCTTCATCATTATTATTATTATCTGTTGTGACGTATGTAAAACACATACTTATTTTCACTGCAGTGATTTAAACCATAAACTGTCGCCCTAGGAAACACTTGAAGAGACTCTGGAAGGGGAAGAAAGGTTTTCTCCCCGAGAAGTTTCACAATCCTGCATCTGCCATCAGTGTCGTAAGTAAAACACCCAAGCTTTTAAAAACAAGGTCAGACAGGAGGGCAGATAACCTTTCAAAGCAGAAATAGTTTTTTTTAAGTCAGAAACTTCTGATAAAAAATACATATTCGTTAAAACCTTGAACACATTCACCTTTTTATTCTGAACAGGTATGTCAAAACCTTTAAGCGGTGCCATAAATTCAGCAATAATTCAAGCCTCTGATGGCTTGTTGGGTGTTTGGGGTGGACGAGTCATGTTTCAGGAGGCTTGTGCCAATTTCTGTTTCCCATTTAGATGCAACTATGAGGAGATATGAAATGATTTCAGGCTAACTTAGAAGGAAAAATAATCATTTGACTTTGGCTTCACAATAATTATCCACAAAGTCAAATCTACTTGAGAAATTCTTACACATATTATACAGCAACAATCCATTTGAGCACTGGTTTTGTGTTTGATTTACAGAGTTTATTGTATATTCTTCTTCATGCCTTATTGCTAAATGCTTAAATTTTCTCATAAACCTTTACAGGCGTCTATTGCAAGATACTCTGGATGGCAGATAGCGTTTACTCTGTGGGGTAAGTTTTTTTTTTTTTTACTTTTAAACACATAAACAACTGAAACATAGGACAGGATCTAAATGTAGGATGAAAATCTTACCAAAAACATTAAAGCAAACCTAAAAATATATGCGTGTGCATTCTTGTGCTTCTAGCTTTGCGGCAAGATGTAAATTAAATAAAGATGTAGATGCAAAAATGCAAGTCTTTGCGCTTCCCTGCATCAGTCCTGTAAAGCGGGAGGGAAAGCATTTGGAATCTGAATGACGGGGGAAATGGTTAGGAGCTGAATACATGAATCAAATCAAATAAAACCTGAACTGCTTTTTTTTCCCCCTTCTTTTCATTCAGGCTACTTCATCGTCCATTTTGTCCACTTCTTGTTAGCACTGCTGTTGGTCTACACGTTTATTCTTCCCATTTCCCATGGACAAACAGTGAGCATGCTGAAACACCTGGGCCTGATTCTGTAAGACTGCCTCCCCTCTGACCGAGGGTCTCTGATGGCATAAAGATGGTTAGACGGAGTCTCTAATTATCTTTGAAACTTCCCGTGTGTCTCTCAGTTTGACCATTAGTCTGGTGATTGGCTTGGTGATTCTTCAGGTGGTTCTGGTTCAGGTCTTCTTCCTTCAGGACAAAATGTCTCCCACAGACAAGCAGAAACCTCTGGCTCTCAACAACAGGTCGGTTATATTTCAGGACTATAAAGTCTGCGAAATAGCGGTAAAAATCACGCTCCTTTTGTTTGACAGTAACTGCTAACCGTTGAGATAAGAAGTGATTTCACACACTGATAAACACTGAATAAATTCACAAACTTTAATGGTTATTATGCACAAAGCCATAAAACAAGACTTCCTCACCTGGAAGAAGAAGTAGATAACTTTCAGGTTATATTGTATCATAACGTTCTGACACCATTCTTGTTTCCATTACCATTAGTGTAATTTTGTTCAGTATAGAATCTATTATTTATGCAAAAATATTATTATAAAGGACATTTTTTTCAGTGAGAAAACAGGTAAAATTGATTATCAAGGCTCTTGGAACAAGTAAACGTAATTTAAAGGTAATCCGGTTCCTTTAAATGACAGCTTCTTTCTTCTTTGCTTTCCAGAAAGGCGTTCCACTGCTTCAATTACTTCTTCTTTTTCTACAACGTGGTGATGGGCATCAGCACCTGCATACTCAGGCTGCTGTTCAGCCTCATGGTCGGGACATGGCTGGTGTCCCGCATAGACCGAACCATCATGCAGAGGGGATACGAAACCCTGGACGCTGGTGAGCTTCAGTTACGCCAGAAACACGGTCAAAACATGCACCGAACTGAAGTAGCTCAGAGTAACAACCAATGTTGTTATTTTCAGTCGCAAACATTAAAGCAAATTTTTGTTTTTATATGATTTATATTGGTGGAGTGTGAGGGTTGGATAGTCACCTGTTGTTTTCCAGATTGTCCACAAGATGGTGGCATTTCACAGAAAAGAAAAGGTTCACTGTGAATGCTGAGTCATTTAAATATAAAAATATATATTCTTCTTTTTTTACTTTTCCCTGCATTTTTTGCCATTTAACTACTTCGAAATAATTTGTTCTACTTCAGCCGTTCATATAATAAAATGTTCAGCTCATTTAGGAGATGGCTGCTGGAACTTTATATACAAATATTTTCCCAATAGAAAAACAATATATTTTCAAATCTTTCATAAAATTGTTCTCTTTAAAATCTGCTTCAGCATACTTACTCTATTTTTGTCTTTGCACCTTCTGCTAACATTAACCTTTAACAACTGTTCTGCTATTTTTTAGCTTTCGGCTACCATTCTGCTACTTCTAGCTAGTCTTTTTGGTACGTTTAATTTTCTGCTACTTTTCTGCTTCTTTTAGCTTTTGGCCAACTCGGGTTCAGCTTCTTCAAGAGGAATATAGCAAGATTTGTGTCGGCTTGATCTCTGGGACAATAAACTTGAACCAGTTTGATATGATTTCTTTAGGTTTTTCCTCTTTCCTGAATACATTTTTCCAATCTTTTACTGCAGCGTTTCTTCCTCTAATGTTCTGCGTGTGGTTTAAACCTTATGTCCCAGGCTACAGCACATGGATAGGGATGATCTTTGCGGACCATTACCACAACAACCCCGTCATGGTGTCTTTCTGCCAGCTGCTGGTCTCCAACGTGCTGGAGAGGCGTAATGCAGCAGCATACGCCACATTTCACAACCCTCTGTCAGGTTAGAATAATGTGTTTGCACCACGAACAGCCATCTATAAGTTTTCAGCTGTCTGGTATGTAAACTTTCGCCTGCTCATATTTAATTTTCCAGCATCCAGCGTCCAGGCCAGGAGGCGGTGGGCGCTGATTTACACATTACTGAAGAACCCTCCTCTGATCCTACTCAGAAAACACAACCTGGGCCGATCATCTCCTCAGACAGAGATAACGGTGCAGGCTTGGATCATGGCGTCACAAACACAGAGCCGCCAGTCCCCGCCCCAGGCACCGCCAGAAATCATATTCACACCTGAGGAAGACTGTTAGAAATTAACTCCATGTCCATCCATCTTTTTTGTTTGGTTTTTTTTTGTTTCCGGAGCTGGTGCCCATCTCCAGCAGTCACTGTGCGAGAGGCGGGGGGACACCCTGGACAGGTCAGAAGTCCATCACTAGGACACATAGAGACAAACAACCATTCATGCTTTTACTCACAACTAGGGACAATTTAGAGTTACCAGTTCACCTAACATGCATGTTTTTTTTGGTCTCCGGGAGGAAACTGACGTGAGCATAGGGAGAACATGCAAACGCAGAAAAGCCGGGAGACAAACGCGCGGCCTTCCTAATGTGAGGCTAAGGTACCAACCACTGCACATCCTTGCAGCTGAACTTCATGTGCTCATAAATAGGTCCAAACTGAATCATGTTAACAGTAAAGCTGCTGTCGAGGCAGAAGGTGGTGTTTTTCCTGTAAAGTTACTGCATTTGTCACCTACATTAATTTTTTTTTTCTTTGAGGGCAACAACAACACAAACTGACGCGACTTAACATCAATAAAACATATAAACATTGGTTATTTCTTGGTAAAGTGGTCAACGAACATTAGTTAGCCAACTATCTTTTGTTTTTAATGAATAAAAATGTGACAAAGGTTTAGGATTTGTATAAAAAAGCTGTTTTTATTTTCTGGATTAAATAAGGTTGAATACATTTTTTGGTCAATTAATGGTCAGAACAATAATTATATAAATAAAACAAAGTGTACTAGCTTCAGGGCTAAACCTGTGTATCATCTATTACATTGTTTATTCTGTTTTATCTCATTAAAACAATGTGAATACAATACAATTAAAATGCTTATTGTTGTGGAATTGCCACATGTGTTTGACATCATTATAAGTAATAAATCCCACACCTTTTGGTTACAGTTTGTAGAACATTAGTGCACATAAATTTGTTCCTATGTAAGCTAAAAAACAATTTAGTTCGAGTTATTAATTGATATTTTTACGCTCTCATTGATACAGCTCTTTTTAAAGTACTGTTCAACTTGAACTTAAAATTTCCGACAACACTTAAAGGCAGCATATTTTAGACGTTTAAATTCAACAGTTTTTACATCGTCCTCCCCTTTTTTCCTGTATTTATAATGACAGAGAAATATCTGAATTAACTTGCAACGTTTAATTATTCATATGTATATGACAATTAGACAAATATAAAATACAAAATAAATGAGTCGGCTAAAACGACAGAACAGTGAGGCGTCGCCGCCATTTTGAACTTCTGAGCGTAAACGTTTGCCAGAGGAGCACACAGTCGTTAGATCGGGTAATTTTCTCATTTAAACATTTCATTTTGTCTCAAAATTTTGGTTTCGGCTTCTACGTAGTGACAAAAAAGACCTGTTTGTCTTGTGAAAGATTAATTGCGGTGTAAAAGCGACGGTATAGCTTGCTTTAAACGAGCTCCTGGACGGCGAGTTAGCCGTTAGCCGTTAGCTAACAGCCACACGGTGACGCCTTTAGCTTCTCAACCCGTGAATTTAACCATTTTAGTCCGATTTTGTTTCAGTTTGGTGTTCCCAACGTGTCACACGCTGTTGCTGCTCAGGCTAACTTGGTAGATTCGTGAATAAATACTTTTTTTTTTGTTGTCATAGTCCTTTAGCTAGCACCGGACGGTAGAGAGGAAGGAAAACGCCACTGTTCGGGTATTTGTTCTGTAACGTTTTGCCAAATAAGGGTGTTTTTAACAAATATTTTCCTCTTTCATGTTAACAGGTTCTAACATTCAATCCTGAAGACTAATATTGAATCATAACAAACGTAAAAGGTTTTAAAAAGTTAATCATGTTTGCTTTTTTACGTTTTTATGTTATTTCCCTCTCAGTGTGTAAGAGTAACCAGTTTTATACCTTCCTTTCAAGAAGCAAGACTATTTCTACATTTAAGGTGGTTTTGATGACGGTCTTTCACATGTTTTCTTTGGGCTTTGACTGGTTTTCAGCTAATATCTTTGTGAATCCTTATGTTGTATGTCTGTCATATTGTCTTATTAGTATTTTTAAAGAAATGAAGACAGAAGGTGTCTTTGTGACAAGGTGCTAATCATGAATTGCTTATTTAAAAATGGTTCCTTGTTTAAGTTGTCAAAGCCTAATGTCAGGTTTAAGTGACTTTTTGGAAAAACCTTCAGAAAGACTGAAGAATAATTGATCCCAAAATCTGGAAGCAAATATAAAGAAATGGGACACAAATCAAGACTTTTGCATGGTATTATATAAATGCTTTCAAGTGTTTTATTTTCTTTTTTGCTTGGCAGCTTGATTCGAATGCTTTAAATTATCATTGAGTTTGTATGTGAAATACCAATACTGAGTGTATTACTAATCCAATTCTGGAAGCTTTATAGGTAAGTTATTAACTGGGCTAACTTTATTTTTCTTGATGTGTTTTTGTTTCTGCCTTCCTCTGCTTTGCAAACTCAGTAGTACAGACACAACACGTTTTTGATTTTAGCTCATAAAAATCTGAATTGTTTGTTTAATTGACGTCTATTTAGTGCTTCTTGTTGTTAAAGTTGTCCAAACTGTCTGGAATGATGATGAGCTGAAGCTGTCTGTTTGTACTAATCTGAAATCTTTAAATGTAATGCCTAATTGTTGTTTTTTTTTGGTCAGGATTTCTGTCAAGATGCTGGATAGCGAGTCCATAAAGAAAATGTTGAGGTCCGTCCTCCAGTCAAGCAAGACGGGTGTATCTATGAGCAGCCTGCAGTCGGAGTACCGCTCCCTGTGTGGAGAGATCATCCCACTGAAGAAGCTGGGCTTCTCGAACCTGGAGGACTACCTCAGGAGCATCCCGTCTGTAGTGAAGCTGGATTACCGCATGGGTGAGGTGAGGGCTGGCTTTAGCTGGAAGCCTGACTTTGAGTCATTATAATTGTGATCAATCTTGTGTAACATTTTTTGACTTTCATAAACCAAAAAAACGGAGAAACTGGAAAACGTTTTGCCAGTGGTTTAGAGAAGTTTGTCGGTGTTTTCGCGGCGCTCTGACATTTCCAGTGCGTCGTATGCGTTCAGAATGAAATTTACACGTGTGTTTTGTAGCTGCGATGCTTTGCTTCAGTGTGTAAGGAAACGGCTCACATTGCTGAGCTGGTAGCCAAACAGAAGAACTCCAAGAAATCGGGTCGCTCCCAGGTTGTCAACTGCAAGATGAGGTTCAAACCCTCCAGCCCCTACATGCTTAACGGTACGACACAAGACGCATGCTGTCCTTCATTTTTTTTTTGTTTTATAGTCAAAATTTTATATCAACAAGAAACAGATGTCCCTTTTTTCATATAGTTTTTTAATGCGTCTCTCAGCATTTTAGTTTACTTATCTAGCATTTTAAAATTGTTTTGGTCTGCTAGTTTGCTTTATTGTTTCTATAGATGGGAAAGACTTTGTTACAATATAAGAGCCTGTTATGATTAAAAATGTACCATGAAGGGGAAATAAATGAGCATTTTGCATCAAACCTTCTCTTGAGTCATTTTGAGCGCACAAAGGGCTCTGATGGAAATGAGAGGTGGGAACATGAATGTCTTCAGTTCTTCTTGGTGATCCTCTCTCTGTCCTTGAACGTGATCTGTTCTCCGTCTTTCTCTGCTTCCAGTCACACCGAGGTCCTCTCTCCGCCAACCGTCAGCTGGAGGGAACTCCAACTGGGCAGCAAGCCGATCGCGATCCCACGGAGGCTACAGAGGGGGCAGCGCCTCTGGAGATTTTAGGTAGAGAACATAGGGATTCATAATTACTGGTATTATTCATCTATAATGATAATCAGTGACTGCATTTGGGGATTATTGCAATAAAAAAAATTGTTACCCAGATAGTGGTTGCTCTCTGTAATTGGCTTTTCTTATTGAGGCTTTTTCTTCTTTTTGTTATATGTAAAAACAAGAATATATAAACTTTTATTTTTTTTAACACTAGGCAGTTGGACCGAAGGTTAAGCTCCATCACTCCTGTTGAACACAGACAGCCGTCTGCTCAACCAGCTGTAAAACAGAATGCCATACCCAACAGGTGAACATGACGGCAGATAAGTTTAAAAACATTTCTCCAACTCTGAAAAGTGTTGTTTTATTATAAATTATTAGATAAATTTTGGCATGTGTGCTTATGTTTATGCAAAAGCTTAGTTCAGTAAAAGCTTTTTTTAATGTGCAGATATATCATTTTATTCTCCAAGTGCTGCCATTTAGATGGGATTTCATAATGCAGCTGTTTCATCTAATGTTTGTGATGCTTAAGACTTTTTTGTTTGTTTCAACAGGAAAAATGTGTGTGTCATAAACACTGTAAACAGCAAATCCACAGGTTTGTCTATATATTGATGTCAAAACATCCTTTAAGTCTGAATTTAAGCAGGGTTGTAAGATTTTCAGGGTTTCTGTTGTCTTAAATCCTGTGTGATGGATTGTTGATATTTAAAGTTTATTAGACTTAAATGCATTTTACTAAAATACATAGAATGAAACAAGGTTGAGATGGTTTAAGACACAAACAGTTCAGCAGTTATAAAGGAAATTGATTTATTATTTTAGGAAGTAGATAAGTTGTCTTTGTACATTGTTTTATTTAGTCTCTCATACAGTAGAAGGTTTTCTAAAGAGAATAAGGATTAAAGGGTTCAAATTGTAATAGCTAAACTAAGTGACCTAAGTAAAGTTTACAATAATCAAATACAGTTTAAGGTGCATAAAAAAAACATTTATTAGTCCTATTTATGTTTCGGCACATTGAGGAGGTAATTATAGAGGATTCAAATTTCTACAACAGCATATTTTTAAATGAAGCATATTTGGATTTTAAAAACCGGCTCAATCAGACAAATGAATGTTCTGCAAAAACAGGCTAATTTCAGAGTTACAGACTTTTAATTTGCTTTTTCTTTTCTCCACAGATATTCACCTTGAGCAAGTTTCTGCACCCAGCAAATCTCAGGTACAGACCTGTGTACGCATGTGTTGCCCAGTTTGACCATTTATTAGTTTAGCTCAGATTGTCCTGAAACCTTTGAGGGAACAAATTCACTCTGACTTTACTGTCCTGTTAGGGTACACTTCAGTCAGTAGCTGAATGTTTGTCATAAGGAGTTTTCCTGTTGTTTAAGGGGATAAATAGCAAAGTACTAGACCATTTTCATCTTTTCCATGTAGAATATTCTGTATGACGTGGAGTTGGTGCAGAGCAGAATGAAGCAGCTTCTGGAGAAGTACTCCACTGGACTGTGGATGTCCAAACTGCCCGAGGTCTACAGTCAAATGTTCAGGCAGAAGCTCCATCCTCAGGTGCTCTTAGATGTGGAGAAGTGGGCAGAAATCTGCATGGTAAGTTACTAGCGTTTACTACTGTGATCATTTGTGCTGTCTTCAACAATAAGAACAAACAGAAAACTCCTACAAACGAAATAAACTTTAGTTTGTTACAGTTTTCACCTCTGCTTTTTCACTTTTAAGTCCCTTTTCAGTCAAACTTGGTCTATTGCAAAAAAATTATATTTATTTTTATACTGAAAATTTTATTATTATTAGCCAAGTGAGGGAAAAAAATGCCCAAAATGACTTATCAAAATGAGGAAAATATTTCAGGTCTTCTTATTTTGATATGTAGTTTCAGTTCAATCGTTTTTGTTTTGTTTTTCTCACCTGTTTTCTCCTCACAGGTGGAGAAACCTTCCATCACCAACAGAGCTGACCGGCTCATCTACCCTCCTCTGCCTCTGAAACCTCTTAAAAGCCCTTTAAATAACACCAACTCTTCTCCAGGGTCACATTTGGATTCAACACCAGTTTCTTCTCCTCCCTCAACTCCTGAACATAAATCTGCAATTCTGTCTCCTTTTGCTGTTCCTAAAACTAGAGATTCCCCCAAAAACCTTTTGGCTATGCCCACTTTCATTTTTCCTCCACAACCTGCTGCTCCAGGAAATGTCCTGCCATCTGTGGCGTTAAGAAGCCCTACCCACAACCCCAGTCGGGGTCCTAGTCTTCTCCCGCGTGTCAGTCCTACAGTCAACCTCAACAATGGATCTAAAGAGGATCACAGTTTGCACGAAGTTACCCACAACCGAAGCCCTACCCCATTAGCCCCCACCTGGACTTGCCTTGGATCAACCAACGCTCCCACTGAGACGTCCTCTCTTCAACGCGACCGGGACATCTTGCCTCTTTTGAAAGTGACGTTCTCCTCGACTTCTGGTTCTGCTCCTTCTTCTCCCTCTAAGCCTCCCGTTGTCATGTCAGCTGAGGTGCGTCGGAATATAAAAGAGCTCCTCTCCAAGTACAGTCAGGGTCTGTGGGCCCACGCTTTGCCCAAACTTTTTATGGATGCATACAAGATGCCGTTCCCTGAGCAGATTCTGGAGAACTTGGCTCTTCTGTGCGACATATGTACTGTGGAGTACCCCTTGCCACGTGACAAGAAGAAGGTAAGAGAGCATGATGGCTTGCTGTTGGTTCAGTTTAAAATAATGCACTCATTGAATGGGTCTTAAGCTGTTGTGCATGATTACACTGGAGAATGCTCTATAGCATCTTCACTAATAACACCTTTCTTGGTGTTAAAAAGTGCTAATTTTAATCAGGTTTTCTTGCATTATTAACTGCATTTACTTACCAGTTTGTGTTCTTAACATGTTTGTTCATGTGACTTTGTTGAGGATGATTTTTTTTTTTTATTTATTTACATTTGGCCAGGCAATTTTGTACAAGTCGAACAGATTAGACGTGAACGCCACAGACAGCCAAGACAGCCAGCAGTGCAGGAGCAACCCTCTTCCCTCCGGTTTGGAGGTCGTGGGTTCTGTAGTTCCTCCACGTCTGGTTCTTCCTTCTGAGCAGTACCCGTCAGTGCTGGTGACTGAGGCCAAGAGCAGTAATGTTGTTACTATAAGGTACAACACATTAGTATATTTGTGATTATTGCTGTATCTTTGAACTATTTTCAGTACAGCACAAGAGTTGTTTATTTGCCAATATGTTCTGGTAAAATTATAATGTGAATGATCTTTAATTATGAACGTAACCAGTTCGCTTTTCTGATTGAAACACGTGACTCTAAAGGTACATTTGAAACCAGAAATAGTATTGTGGAATTGTTATAAGTTTATGTAAACTCAGGGAGACTAATTTTCTATAAAAAAAAAGTGACAGACTAGTAGAGCTACATATGCACAACATTGAATATTACTTTACATTAAACTCCTGCTCAGTGTATTATTGTAAGAAATTATCACACATTTGCAAAATTATTACATCTAAAACTTCCTTAAATACCATGTTACCTAAATTTTCTTTTAAGATATTCTGATTGTTTAACTTCTCTTTAACTGTGTGTTTATATTTTTTAAGTTTATTTTTTTATGACAAAGTTTGAATGTTTCTGCTCAGGTATGTTGGTGAAAACTACTCTAACGCTCAGGAAGCCATGGAAGATGTCATGCAGGTCTTCTACAGCTCCAAACAGCAGATTGTTGCTCATCCCGTCATCGGTCAGCTGGTAGCTGTCAGAGGGGAAGACGGAGAGGAGATGGCCAGAGCGCAGGTGATGGATGTCACAAACCCGGACAAGATCAAGGTAACTTACTCTGTTAGCAGAGCAGGCGTCTCGTAACAAGGTTTAGCAGCTGGCTCAAGTCTGAGTCTTGGCCTGTAATCATTAAAGTGCACATTGTCCCCCTCTCTGCCTGCTTTCTCATCTGTCATCACTTTTCGTAATAAAACCTAGTTTTAGTTTGTAGGCCGTATGCACATAAAGACTTTCTTCTGTCTGCCAGGTGTTCTATGTGGATTATGGCTTCTCTGTGGAGACAAGTGTGACTAATCTGCAGGAGCTGCATCAGGACTTCCTCTCTCTGCCTTTCCAAGCTACTAATGTCAGACTTGCAGGTGCGCAGACTTAGTGAGAAATTATTTTTGTCGCTGGTATGCATTACAGATCAGGAGTAATTTATCGTTACAGAATCCTACCCCCAGTATAATCATCTTTTACCTTTTCTTTGTCTTTCTCCTACCAGGCCTGGAGGCATTCAGCTCCCATTTACTGGTGCTGTCCTTGTTGGATAAGTTGGCAGTTGGAAAGATCCTGCTGATGGAAACATTGCAGCCATGTCCGCAGGATGAAACACCACTGGCAGTATTTTATGACACCTCACAAGATGAAGACGTCAACATTAACTCCATGTGCTTGAAGGCTCTGCAGGACAAGACCATGAACAACCCTCTCTCTGTATGTTAACATGCAGAACATTCTCTTTTTAGGCTGAAGGTTTTTTTTTTTTTAAACAACTGTTTGGCTTTTAGTTTAGTTTGAATCAAAGCAATAAACTGGTAACAGAGTGGTGCACATATAGTTAAATTTTCTAGCATCATCTAACATTAATTTTTCCCTTTCCTGTAGATGAATGTTACCCATCAGGATGTGTGCGTGTCAAGCGTGTGTGCGGATGGCACCATTTTCTGTCAGCTGCCTTCCCGAGGCACTGCGAGACTGAGGAAGTTGCTCGAAGAAGTAGATGCATATTACATGTCTCAGGTAAACATTAAAATTTTTAGGTTCCACACATTGGTGAATTTGCCACAGCTGCCAGTATTCTCAGTAAGCATGCAGTGTGGGGAAATCTGGATTCGCTCTGAGCTGCTGTTTGTTTTGAAGTGTGGCTTAATTTTCCAAGCGAATCTGAGCAGATACTCATGAATAATGAAATATTCCAAGTCTTAAACAGCCTGCTCCTGATAGCTTGGTGCCAGATAACCGCAGAAGACCAACAAAGGTCTAATGGAAGTCTATACCTAATTTCTGAGAGGCCTATAAAAATAGTGGATGTGCTTTCTGATTTTTAAGTTGCTTAAAAGTATAGTTTTCTCAAATAATTTATTGGAGGGAACAATCAGATTTTTTAGAATGGGGGTTGAGGAGGGGTCATATTCCCTCTGTTAGGTTGTGTCAAAATGGATTTTGTAGTTGATGCTACATTACACTCTGTAATGCCAAACATAAGAATTTGCCCTCTGATAAATGAATCCATTTGTCAATTAACATTTTCTGTGTTTTTCATTCATTTTCCTGTCTGGAATTGAAGAAACTCTTAATAATAGTAATCATAGTAGTAGTAATAATAATAATAATCTTGATACAATTGTTCCTACAAGATGACATTCGAGTGCCTGGTTTCCAGACCTTTCAATGGAAAGTTCTGTTTGGCCCGCTACAAAGGAAAGTGGGCCAGAGCAGAGGTAAGAACACGACTCAAAATATGGGTTTATCTGAAATACAAAAGCAAATGAGTTGTTTTGGGTATGAAATCAGCTATTGTCACTTTTTTTTTTCCTCCTTCAGTTGACCAACATGTTCGGCAACAGAGTGATGGAGATTTTCTTCATTGACTTTGGGGTTTCAGTAACGATTGAAGTCACTGAGCTTCGAGAGATTCCCCCTCTTTTTCTGAAGGCTTTCATTGTCATTCCACCACAGGTATGTTAAGTGTTTGTGTGTAGAGATGCTTATAAATCTCCAACAAACCCACTGACTTCAGTATATGCCCAACATTCCTAAAGGCATATGGGAAATGTACTAAAAGGCTTATGTTTGAACAATACAGGTGCTGGTCATAAAATTAGAATATCATGAAAAAGTAGATTGATTTGAGTAATTCCATTTAAAAAGTGAAACTTGTATATTATATTCATACATTACATACAAACTCATATATTTCAAATGTTTATTTCATTTAATTTTGATGATTAC
>NC_051432.1:21214578-21289944 GCF_001649575.2 Kryptolebias marmoratus
AATCATCAAAATTAAACGAAATAAACATTTGAAATATATGAGTTTGTATGTAATGTATGAATATAATATACAAGTTTCACTTTTTAAATGGAATTACTGAAATCAATCTACTTTTTCATGATATTCTAATTTTATGACCAGCACCTGTATAATGAAATTTTGAGTGTTTTTTTTGTGTGAAAAGGTCTGTAAATTGGAGCTCATCAATAATTTTGATAAATCTTGTTATAACTTGCTTAAAACCATACTTATTGGTAACTCTGACAGATGTGCATAATTGTGTTTTTCTCAGGCTATTAAATGTCAGCTGGCTGACGTTGCCGTTCCAGAAGGAGGCTGGAGCCACAAGGCTGTTCTGTGGCTGACTGAGAAGGTCCTGGGAACAGAAGACTGCAAAATGAAGGTGAAATCTAAAAGAAAAACAGAAACTTGACTATAGTTGACATTTAAAGCAGATTCTCATGAAGCCCCGTCATTATAAGAAATATTCAGCAAATATGCCACGTAGTCCCGGTATGAAGGGTTATAAGGAGCTGCATGTTTGGGATCGCTGTGATTGCGTAAAAGTCGGCCGATGGTCAGTGCAACCCCGTCACTCCTCGCAATCTTCGCCACCATCAACAAAGACAACGAAGGACGATGTAGTCGGAGCTCTGTGTTCACTGTTTGTCTTAGCTGAAAACTCCTAATGTGCTTTCTCAATTAGTTGTCCTTTGCTTCATTTTAGATCTTGAACCTAAAAGAGTTCAAAGGGGAAAAGGTGGTCTGTATGTACCTGTTCATTGGTGGTGACAGCCAGGAGCTCCACAAGAGCATCAACCATCAGCTGGCCCAGTCGGAGCTGTGGCAGGACCTGATGGCTCAGAACAACACTGCAGTCAGCAGCATTCATGATACAGGTGATACAAAAGTAAAAGAAGAAATTCTTGGTCTGACACAACTCCTGGCAACTGTCAGTATTTGTAAATTTTAAAGTGTTTGATTATTTTTTGTTTAAACACATGGATTATTTTAACATGAAATATGAGATTTACAGTTTTGCTGTCTTTTCAAGGACTCTCTCCTCTGGAGAAGTTGAAACAGAGGAGCACATTCCCAAACCCTACAACCAACATCTCTTCACAGCTGCATCAGAAAGAAATGGATCCAAACACAAAAACGGAGACGCAGCTGCTTCCATTGCCTCCTCTGCTGGATCTCCCCCAGGTATGGAGCTTTGTTTAGATAAGAGTGCCACTCGGCTTCTGAGGGAAGTCAGAATAAGAACCAGTTGTTCTGATCAAAATTGCACAAGATTTTTTATTTATTTTACTGTATTCGACACAGCCAGTGACTACAATACGCTGCTTTTTGGCTTTGTCAGTCATCACCTGGTCACCATTCTCAGATATATTTGTGTAAACCATCTAATTCTGCTTCACCATCCTCCTCCTCCTCCTCTCTTTTCAGCCTGGTCAAAACATAGATGTTTTTGTGCCCGTGGTGTGCCACCCGGGTTACTTCGTGGTCCAGCTCTGGCAGGACCTGCATAAGCTGGTGGTGCTGATGGGAGAAATGGTTCTTTACTACAACCAGACGGGGAACGCCAGCAAAGCCGTGCACATTCAGAAAGGAGAGGTGTACGCTGCCAAAATAGACAAGAAGTAAGTAATAAACACTTGGCAGCAGGTCAACACACGGAGGATTTCCTTCATGTTCAAATGTAAATCGGATACATTTCACTCAATTTGAGCGTTCCTTTAATCTGTTGTTTGGCGTCCTCCTCAGTTGGCACCGTGTGCAGGTGAAGGCGGTCCTGACCAACGGATTGGTTAATGTCTATGAGCTGGATTACGGTAAACATGAGCTGGTCCCCATCACTCTCATCCAGCCTCTAATAGAGGAATTCAGACAGCTGTCTTTCCAGGCTGTTGCTACACAGCTGGCAGGTGAGTCTGGTATTTACTGGCAGTAGCAGGTTACATTCTGGTTTGTTTGTTAAAATGTTGAGAATTTCTCCTTCCGCTTGATTCCATTTACAGTCATTGAAATGCATTTATTTCTCATTTTTCTGTAAGGTAATGTCATGTAATGCAGTCTCAATTTTTTATTTTTTGTTTGTGTTTAAATGATGGCTGCAGACAAACTTTTTCACATACCAATTAAATCTTCATCAGAACACAAGGTGTTATGGTGGGTTGACCACCTTACTGTTGTTCACTTCTTGGTGCAGGTGTGACGCACCGCCACTGGTCCGAGGAGGCCTCCATGTTGTTCAGGAATCACGTGGAGAAGAAGGCGCTGGTGGCGCAGGTGGAGAGCGTGCGCAATGTGTCAGAGGTTAAAGGTGAGCTGTGGGAGCGCAGGTTGACCGTTTACCTGGTGGACACTTCGTTGGAGGAGGACCTTTGGATTCACAGCATCATGGCTGACATCGAGGACCGTCTGTCTTCAGCTGCGTAGGCTGTTCACGCTGTTCGCCTTGTAACGCCATTACCCAGAATGCTCTTTGTGAAACAAAAACTGCTTTTTGGTTTTCTTCCTTCTGCAGCTTCCTCCTCTAATGTTCAGGTCTCTGGGACTGAAGGTTTTGTTTTTTTATTTAGGAACCAGAACATAGTGAATCATTTAAAAAGCTGTTATTCTCTCAACTTCTGTAGGTAAATATCAAAAACAGCGAATCACATGTTAATATTACACATTATGGGAGCTGTCACTTTGAAGTAAACTTTGTTGGCTTGTATTCATCAACTGTTTTTCTTTTCTTTTTTTCTAAATTGTGTCAAGCGTGTGCTGCATGTTTTGGTGTCTTATGCATGTAATAGTTTAAAGCTTTCTCTTTTTTTAATATAATTTTTGTATATTGCAGTAATTCACAGGGTTTGACTGTGTTATTTACAAAGTTGTTAAATATTCACTAATGTGTACATGTTGGATTTGCTGTGTTTGTAACCTGGAGCTATTTAGAGCATTTCTGAGTCTGATTTTTGTTCTAAACTGTAGATTAGCCATTATTCTCGCAGGTTGAAGCTGCCATTTCTGCTGAAACTTATTAGACAGATACTTTTCAAAATATATTGGGAGTAGGGGAAAAAAAAAATAAATTGCCATTCATTGCATAAGTGAACATCTCCATTTTTTGTAGTTTGCTTAAACAGCAGAATTGTAGATAATTTTATGACGTTTTTGTTCTCCTGGATAATAGAAGTTCTATAAGCGAGCCGTCCGATAATGGACGCAGCGCGTCTTCGTGACATCACCGGAGTGACGGGGCAGCCGCGTGCTGGTTGGGGGAGGAGGAGGAGGAGGAGGCGGCGGCGGAGGAGGCGGCTCTCCCAATAAGTTTGCCCTTTGAGGGAGATGAGATTCAGCTCTCCCAAAACCCACCGAGCGACAACCAGGGACGGGGCAGGAGGCTCTGTGAGCGCGCTGAAAGCTGCCGGTTTGGGGTCTCTCCGCGGGTCATGGACGGCCTCGTGTAAGCGCGCTTCTGTCGGGAGTCCCGAGCTTCGTGCGCGTGCAGCGGAGCTGACCTCGCGCCGCGGCTCCGAGGGAAACCATATCTGGTCAAAGTATTCGTTGCTGTCACCCAGCCGGGCCGACTGGCTATTAATAGCGCCGGAGGAGGTACGTAAATGAATGCTGCGGGCAATAAGGCAGTCGAATAAGTGCAGTCTGTTCAGGTGGTAGCCTGGATTTTACTTGGAGAGAAATAACTTTCATTTGGAGCCACTCGCCATAAAAAGGGTTGGTTTGTTTATGCTCGATGAGAAGCTTTCTTGGACGTTTATCTGTAATATAAGCTACACTTCCTGTCATAATCAGATATGTTCAACATAAATTACAGTAATGGCTCTGTAGAGGCAAACAGCATCCTTCCCACTATATCTAACTGCATGATGCTTCATCAAATAAAACAAACAAAACATGCAGGAGTAAATTTATCACTTCTTGACTACTTTTGGCAACCTGAAATCCAAGTGAAGTATTGTGACATTTGATGAAACGTTGACATTTTGACCCCTGCAGAATCCACAGGCCTGACTTCAGGTCCAGCAGAGCTCTGAGAGCTTCCAGTTCTGGGTGATAAAAGTTTCTAAATCCAAAGTGGAGACTTAAAAACACAGACACGGATTCCTTTAATGTCCTCGAGAAAATGGGGACAGTTTAATGCTCAGAAAGAAGTCTGTGCTGGTGCTTTGTTTAGTCAGGGTTTTCACATATTTCACTGCTGAGCCTGCAGCTACCGAGCAAATGGACACCATGATTGCATTCATATGGAAACATACATTCTGTCATGACTGAGAGAAGCTAAACAGTTGTCCCTCAGCTGTTCTGGACTATTTAAAAAACAAACAAACTTCTCAGTCTTTCAGTTTTAACACTGTCCCACAATAAGGCTGGTCATTTTGTAATACCGGAACTTGTCATGAAATTGTTATTTTCTTGCCCGGTTATGTGAAATTTAATTCACATTTTTTGATTCAACCTTCTAGTGTCATGCAAATTATGTATTTTTAGTTCTTTTAAGTTTTATTTTACCCTTCTTGATTTTGAGGGATCCAAAAGTTTTTGCAGAAATCTTGAACTTAAAGATTACAGAGGTCAGCTGCGTCTGTCGGCTGTTTTGCGTCGCTCAGCAGGAGACACCATAAAGTCACTTTTCTCACTTCCTGCTGTTTTTGCAGCTGATTTATTGGTCGTAAAAGGCTCTAACCTCACACCGAGCATGCAGGTTTTACAGAAGCACGTTCATGTCATGTAAAACTAAAAACCTGCCACAGGTGTGCAAAAGTTTGGGTTTACTGAAGACTTTCTTTGGTTTTAGTTTTTGAAGAAGTTTAGTTAAGATAAAGGCTGTGCTCATTCCAGATAAGGTGATACATTTTAACAAACGTGCACACATCTTGTTTCAGATATTCTAAGAGACATTTCAGTTCTGAGCATATTTGTTTTAGAGGGCAGGAGTTGGTTCTGAATGACTCTTCAGCGTTCCCTCTGGCTCCGGTTGGTTTTAGATTTTTAATTTATTTTACACTTCTCCACAGTAAATGTCCTCCTTTTGAAGTAGAAACCTAAATACAGGCGAGGTCTGTTTGGCATCATCAGGTCAGGTTGGTGTCTTCCATTTGACTTGCAGTGGGATTTGGACCTCAGCCCAGTTCTTGATCCTAAGTTTTGGAAACTTGTCATCGATTTGAAGTGAAAGCAGAACAAAAGAAAGGCACGCTTGACTCTATCTCTGTGGATCGCAGCCAAAACACACTGGCTGACGCGGATCAAAGAGAAAGGTTTACAAAGCATTTGTATTGACTGAATGCAACATTTTCTTTATCTAACTTAGGCTTTGCAACTTACATTTTCTGCTTAACTTTAAATGTTTTTTGACATGTTATACAGTTGGAGCTGTCAGGTAGACACGTCCTGCCCATCAAAGCGCAACCCATAAATGTTCCCATGTAGTTGATCCATAATCAGTTAGAGGACGTTATAACTAAAACATAAATTGAAGATAAAAACAGAACTTTTGTTCCATCCTAAAATATAGCCGGTCACTACTCTTACACTTATCATAAAACAACTATTGTAGACATATTTGTGTGGCATTCATCATAGAAGAAGAGGTTTCGATTTGAACATTTTTAGGCAATAAATTGACAAACAGTAGGCACATTAATACGTGTGGTGACCTAAATGTGAACAAAAAAAAACTCCAGCTTGTTCAGTTTTATCATCCAGACTTCAGCTAATATCCTTGAGGTGCTTTCTGACCAGACTGATAGCTTTCTTGGTTACTCAAAATAAGTGAAACTATATTTTAATACTAGTTATCTTTGTGAAATATACATAAGGCTAAGACTAAAGCAGTGAGGTTATATTTGCAATTGTCTCCCATTTCCTGTTGCTTTTGCCTGCTGTTTAAATGGGGTTCTGTGCACTTTAACTCTGGGTTAGAAACTAAAATCTAATTTATTCTAAAGAAGACAGCAGTAACAAGTCAGTCAGTGTAAATTAAAAGCACAATAAGTTTTGTCGCAGAGCATTTATTATTAGCTGGTCTGCCATCTTCTTGTCAGTTGAGTTATTAAACAGAAATGCAGCTATATACAATAAAACAAAGGCAGGAGAGTAATTCTGAAAAACTATTTTTGACACATGCTTTTGCCTGTTTCAGTTGTTTACCTGAAAGACTGAGGAAATTGGCTGCCTTTTTCTTTTACCTCTGAGGTGGAGATCAAGGTAAGAATCAGCAGGAACGTTTGGTCGCTTGAATGTTGTCATAAAAGTCATCCAATAATGTAATTGCCTGTGTCTGTAAGTGGGTTCGTTTGTTTGTCTTGTTTGCAAAATGCCTCACGAACTCTCAAAGTACTCATTGGATGTACATCTGCAGCTGATTAACCCAATTCAAGATGGTCGCCACAGCCAATTGAACTTAGCCAAATGGTTAAATCTAAGTGAAGTCTAAGTCTGGCGATATGCATTCCTTTGAGGACTGCTTCTTCTGCTTTTCATTGTTAAACACGTCTTTTGTTTTACGATCATTCAAGCACCCTGTTGTTTCATCGTTACCTTTTGGTAATGTGTGATTGTTCCTGTTTAACATCGAGTGTTTTCATTTGCCGTCTTTCTCTCCAGGCGCGTTCATCATGTCGGTGTTGAAGAAGGAGATGGAGAAGTACAGGGACATAGACGAGGACGAGCTGCTGAAGAAGCTCTCAGAGGAGGAACTGCAGCGGTTAGAGGATGAATTAGAGGAGCTTGATCCTGATGTAAGTTTATAATATTTAAGTCCGTAAGGAGGAGATTCTGTCAGTATGTTGGCTTCACTGGAGAGTTATGGGGTCATACTGTCTTATTGAAACCTCTAATGTAACGTTCTGCAGGAAAGGAGATACGCTGCTGGCTCATTCTGTTTTCTTTATATTACCATTAGCTGGTAATATTTGTTTCAAGGTAGTGAAGTTCTGCAAAATGCAGAACATTGTAAAGTACTTTGAGGTACTTGTGAGCAAATTATTTTATTATTAAATATCTAAATATTTACTTTTTCTGCTATTATTAAGCATTGTGTTCAGTACGTGTTTATGGCAAATGTTTTACAATACATTTGTGTATTAAACATACTGAAAAATATTCAGTTCAAAGAAGAAATATGTGATTTGATTGAAAAGGAAATCAGATGCATCAGTTTAGATCAATAGTTCCCAAATTTGGGGTTGGCAACGAAAATCAAATTCACTTAAAAATGAATACCAGTTAGCATATTTAGTCTTAACTATTACACAAAGATAAACATTTTAATTATAAATGAATAAGAAATAATGTAGTGGTTAAGTAGGCTCTTAGTTAAATGTCTTATTACCACTTTTTATTATACTTTATCCAGTAATAATCAGAGACACGAGTTTCTGTGACTTGTAGTTGGTGGGTCAAACCCTGAAAAAAAGCGCTATTTTAATTAAAAATGTACAGTATCAGCTAAGAGTACCTAAAGTATTCAGTACAGTCAAAGGAGTTTGTCTTCTGGATTATTATCCTGCACCATTAATACACAACATGAATTTTTATATTGAAACAGACTGGAGCTCATTCAACTCTTTATCACTATGTGGTGTCTGGATTTATTCTAAAAATTCAGTGTATTTTATATGTTTTGTAGTAAAAGGTTCTGAGATTATAAAGAGCTTCAAAGCAGCTACGATTCTCCAGTCCTCCGAAGTTTAATACAGTTAATGCAGAAAGTAAAACAACCTGACGTGAGACACCGCTCTCAAAGTACAGGGAAACGAATGCCGTGTTTATTTCAATTTCTTTTCTTTTTATACCGAGCTGCATCGATTACAGTCCATCAGTAGTGATTGTGTCGTCTGTGTGTTGGTCTTTAAGATGTTTTAACTTCTGCACGCACTAAGAAAACACTCTGTGATTGATTACAAGCTGAGGTGCAGACAGCAGCTATAATAGCTTTCAGATGAATGTCTGACTGCTTATAAAAAGACAGGAGTCCCCCTCAATGCCAGTGGGATGACTGGAAGGTTATACTGTGGAGGACTGTGTGTGTGTGTGTCGGTGAGGCTGATGCCAGCAGTGAGCAACTGCAGGAGCTCATGACGTAAACAGTAGACCCGGTGTGTGCGTGCATGCTTGCCTTGTTTGTGCCTGGTCATGAGCTTACACCACAGTAAAGTGCCCATTTGCTCTGAAACGTTGCGTTCATAGCGAGGCGCCCCACATCACTTCTAGTAAAAACTCTGAACAAGTCTCACGTAGGACAGAGAAACACGGCTGTCAGCTGTGCCTAAATTAATAAGTCATACAGAGAACATTTAGTCCAGCGTTGCCTCACAGTTAAACTTGGCTTTGTTCATTGTTTACTTCTGTTGAGACACTGGTCCCATCCTCGTGACTAAAACCTGAACTCTGATTGTTGTTATGTTATTGAATAAGTGTCCTAACTTTCTCTTTTAATCCATTGCTTAATATTAATAGCAAATACTTCTTTTTATCATCACATCTCCACAAATAAAAACAAGTCGTCCACTAAACAACTTGAAGCACTTTCCAGCTCCGTAGTTAAAAGCTTGCAGACAAAGTCAGTGACCAGCTTTGAGCTTAGTGACAAGTTTAGCTGCTGGAGAGGCAGATACTTTAGTGATGAGTTGGCTGAGAACAAGAACAAAGCTAAAAATAAAAGGAGAAGATGTGTGAGATGTGCTTTATGCTCTGCAGTGTTGGACACATAACTAAAATCAGCAGTAAAGCTGCAGCTGCCAATGTATTTTATCATTTGGATCTCAATTAGTCCAAAAAGCTGTTACTGATATGAAATAGTGACATTTTTTCTTTTGGTCTCATTTATCTCGTGCACTTAGAGAGAGCTACAGATGTTACTATTGTGTCTCGTACATTACAAGTGTGACCAATGAGAAGAGGAGTGACTCCACTGTAGGTAAAAATATCAAGTTGTGGCTGAAAGCTGTCACCTACACCTGATAGAACCGTGTGGTACAATCAAAGGGCTTGGCAGGGATGGAGAACCACATACTTCAGTGAGGTCCTGTTGCAAAGTGATTGGGAGTTATTTGCTGCGCTATCGATATTATATCATGCAGGATTTGAATTAAAGTAAAGTGCAAATAGGAGGAACAACAGAATCAGACGGCAAGAGTTGCAAACTGATGACTTCAGAGGCTTTTGGGTGCTGAGAGCACAGATAAGATATGAAGCTATAAGTAGCACCACCAAGAGCTTCAGTCTGATTGTTGATTTAGGTTGAAAATAACTTCTGTGAAATTATGGTTTGGGAAACTTCTCAGTACTGTGCTGTGCTCGAGCAGAGTTAGGGTGATATGGGAGTTATACTTTCCAGTTTTGCAACATCTATTTGTTTATGTCTTTTTTTCCCACATTTTAATTATGAATAAATGTGTTTAAAAACTCATAACTTTGTTTTCATCTACGCTTGGTTGTCTGTGAACTGAATAACAAAAAAAACAACAATAAAAGAAAAACTTTTAAGGGGACAGACACCATTAGTCCACAAAACTAAATTCAAAATGTGAGAGGTCTCAGGTTAAAATCCCGGACGAGCCCCCAAATATTTATTGGCCCATATGTCAAGGAAAGGACACAACGTAACACTTAAAATAGTTTAGCTGAAACAATTCTCACAAACAAGACAAAACAAAACAAAAAATCTTTATTCAGGTCTGAAATCAGATATTCCTGTCAGTCAGTACCTCAAAAAGTTTGTTACAGAACAACAGACTTGAACCGTTCTGAAATAAGTCATTTTTACTGTACTGCATAATATTTACATCACTGTTGAAACAAGTCGACATCTGACTACATCTAAGATCATTTTGACCAACAGAAAGCCGTTTTTCTTGTTTACTTTTTACAGTGTTCCAGCCACAACCAAAAAGGAGACTACATCAGAGCCTAAAATAGTAGTTGCAAGAAATAACAAGATGTCAGTAAACAAGATTTTGACTTTGGGAATATGAAGGGGCATGTGCTAAACTTGTGAAAACAAACATCCAAATAAAGAAGTAGAAGATGCAATGGTAGCACCGGAGGACATTTTTGGATTTGTGATGTGTTGCTGGGCTGTAAATGCAGTTCCTTTGTATCCTGACAAAGCTGAGATGAAAATATTAGGATATTTGATATAAATAACAAAAAGGATTACCAGGATTATAAAGTTTGGGCTGTGTCTAAGCCCTGGAGAGCCCCAGCACAGTTTAATCCCTGAATAGAGCTGTTGTAGAAGTGCATCGGTTTGATACTGACTGATTGAGTCTGTGGTTCCAGGTCAGAACAGACTGAATGTGGACAGTAGATTTTCAGCTGGACTATTTATTCATCCATCCATTTTCTTTATCCGCTTCTACTTTCCGGGTTGCTGGGAGCCGGTGCCTATTCATGTCCAACTAAAACAGCAAATGGGCTAAAAATGGACAGATAAAATGTTTATACTTCGCAGTACAACGTGACATGACACCAATATATACACAGGTGGTGATACCAAATTATCTAATAGGAAGGGATTGTTTCAATAGTCCGTAATCCAACCTTTGAAGTTATGCAAATTATCATCCTTTTCTAGAATGCGTTGTTGCCTGCTGGTCTTCGGCAGAAGGACCAGACCAAGAAAGCACCAACCGGAACATTTCAGCGAGACAACCTGCTGGCTCATCTGGAGAAACAGGCCAAAGAGCATCCTGACAAAGAAGACCTGGTGCCGTACACCGGGGAGAAGAGGGGTAAGAGGTGCAGTTTTTCCTGGGAAAACTGCCTTGTTAAATGCGTAAACAAGACACACAATAATAAATATGAGTACTGTTTGGACTCCTTGAAAGTTGCAAAACTATATTTCTTCAAATTCAATGAAGAAATGAAACTTTAATTGTAAACCTGAGCTTTCATCAAGTCCAGAGAGGTCTGTCAGCTGTTCAGTCTAGGGCGCACATAAATGTGTGTGTGTGTGTGTGTGTGTGTGTAGTGAAACACCAGAAGCTCTTCCAGCTGTTGTTTTATCACATTTCCATCTGCTGGTGCTGCATTTTCAACTCAACTCGTAAAACAAAGTTCTCTCTAGTTGTTGCAACTTTTGTGTTGTGATTTATTACGTGGTAGAATCTGTGGAAGAGGGCTCTGGGAATAATCTTTGCAGCTTTCTTCTTTTAAGCTGGTATTTATGATGGTGCTTGGAAGAACTCTGCCTGCAAACTCATATTTTTGTCTTTCCAGTCAGTCAGATGCAATGAGGCAATAAGAAATACTCATCGTCGATGGCTGTGGTGTAACAGAACTAATTTGTGCAGTTCTATCTCGCATGTTTGAATAACTAAAAAATGACAGTCTAGTTTCATTTTTATTTGATTAAACCTCTGGGACTGGGGGCAGGAGAACTTTCACAGTGCTCAGAGGTCTGAGACATCATTTTACTCTTTGAATGGATCCACTCAAACTCAAGATGTACATCAGAACATCTGACTGTGCTTTACCTACAGAAAGGAAACATATTGTCTCCTAAATATAAGTTACATTGTGTGATGTACATTTCGATTATTGACAGTAGTGGGCGCTATTGAAGTAGTATCAGTATTCTTCTTTCTTTCACAGGGAAGGCTTGGGTCCCTAAAAAGATGGTGGACCCAATCATAGAAAGTGTGACTCTGGAGCCGGAGCTGGAGGAAGCCCTGGCCAGTGCTTCTGATGCAGAACTCTGTGATATTGCAGGTAACATGTCCTATTACACCTGGCTTACTGAGCATTCACATATCATGCTATTTAAAAAAAACATATACATAATGGTTGTGTTTTATTTCACCACTTAAAAGATCAAATTATTAAAAATATGAGCAGACTTTAAAAAGCATTAAAATAAACAGGAAACAAACTGCTTAAAGCTGTGTACTCTAATACATTAATTAACATTCCTATTAATTTGTCTCGCTGAATATGTCAGATCATGTATCTAAACTTTTTTCATCTTCTGGACTCTCATTTCTCAGTGTAAGGACATCATCGTGGCCTTAACCAGCCCTCGTTGGTCTAATTATCCTCTAACTCGTGCATTCCTCCATTTTCTTTAGCACTCCTTCCACCCCCCATCCACCTCCACCTCCATCTCTCCACTGGTTTCTCCATTTTCTCCTCCTCTCCTACTTCTGGATCTGTCTTCTGTCCATTAGCTGAGCACCCTCCTGAGTATCTGGTGACACCTCGCTGTGTTTGCATGAAACGCTTGTTTTTCTTTGTTAACATTTAGACAAAAACGTGCTTTTGTACGTCTGTTACTTCGTTGTTGTGAACCGTCCTGCTGGCAAATTTATTGGCAAATGTTTGTTTGACATCAAAAAATATAGTTATGTGATTATGAATCTGATTCAACAAATCAGTGTAAATCTGTCTGTGAAATATTATTGATGGATTCCTCTATTTGTAAACATTCCAGCTGATTTAAAAAAAAAAAAGTGTTAATTACATTTACTGTTACGATTAACTTATGTAATTAAAATGTATCATTAGCCAGAGCTCCAACTAATGGAACATAAGGCTCGTCACTTCCTGTACACGTGATGGCAGCAAAACACATATTTTTAATACTTAACAACACTGATGGCTCAGCATAATCTTCCCATAATACTACTTTCATTATAAATAAAGCTATATAACTTACAGTTATTATTATTATGAGTGCAACGCAGAAGTAAAATGTAACATTTTTGTTGGTAATATGCTTATTTCCACTCAAAGCAGTTTATTTCCCCATAAAACTTACAGTTTTTCTGCAAAGTATAGTACTTAACACAGATTCCTCAGTCAGAAATCCAATTCAGATTATTTGCTGTTTGAGCAAATCATTAATAGATTGGTTTCATGCACCAATTTGCTGATATAGTGTAGTGTTGTAGAAGATAAAAGAATTAAACTGATCCACAGTGTGTCATCATTTAAACTTCCAAACAATGTGATGTGCTTCTGATGATGAAGTGCTTTTTGCCTGTTTATGTGGAAGTGGTGATCTGTTTTGTGTCAACAAATGCTAAAAAAAACACCAACTTAAATATGTGGATTGCTATTTTCAATGCATTCAATTGATTTTTACTGTATTATCTTGTGGTTTTGCAGCCATCCTGGGCATGCACACCCTGATGAGTAACCAGCAGTACTACGAGGCCCTGGCCAGCAGCACCATAGTCAACAAGCAAGGCCTTAACAGTATGGAAAACACAAACACACTTACTCAAACGCAGTGTACTTATACATACAGATGCGGTTAAATTTGTTGGTGATCCTTTTGCAGTAATTTAGAAAACACAACTGATGGGACTGGAGCCAAAAAGCTCCAGTTTGGTCTCTTTAGTCCCAGAAACGTTGGGGCTTGGCAACATGCATTTTGGAGAAAACCAGTCTGCCTTTTTTTGTGTTTTTTCTGCCTCCTGGGTCTTCTTCCATGGATCCCATTATGACTCAAAATGCAACGGATGGTGTGATCAGAAACTAATGTACCTTGGAGTTCAGCTTGAATGTTTTTGGATTTTTTTTCTTTTTCTCCCGTCCACACTATCCGTCTGATCAACCTGGGGTTGCATTTCCTCTTGTGTCCACATCCTGGGAGACTGGCTACAGTCTCATGGACCTTATCGTTTTTAATAATATTGGCTGCTGTGGTCAGAGGAACTTAAAGCTGCTTGGAGATGGTATTATAGCCTTTCATCTTTAACATGGATATCTATGATCTTCTCTCCTTTGTTTTCTCTGCTCCATGTTCAATACCAAACGACCCAGCAGCATGTTTGTTCCCTTTAAACAGGCTGAACGGCTGATCAAAATATAATGTAAGGTCAAACACTTCGTTTGAAAAATGACTGTAATGCAAGGATTGATTATGTTTTTATGGGTATCGAAAAATCTGTGCATAATATTTTAGAATATCTTTGTAAAAAATACACAAATAATTTTTTTTCACTTTTTTTTTCTTTACTTGATCACATGCAGATATACATTAGACAACTGCTTTTAACTGAATCACTTTTCATAAGAAATTAAGCATTGTTTAAATGAGCTTCAAGGGTACCAACAAATTTATCTGCCTCTGTATAAACCATATATTATTGAACCTTTAACTGGAAACATCTGGACTTGTTATATCTTGACAATTTCCCAAATTAAGTAAAAACTAAAAAGAGCAAAACACTTAATGGGTATTTAGAAAATATGACATTCTTCAAGAAAAATGATGAAGCGCACTAAAATGAGATGAAATGATCTCAGGCGGATAGAATGAAGATTTAATTTGTTAAAGAAAACTTGACTCCTTCTTGTTCTTGATACAAACTCAGATCTAGTTGGACATGTTAAAACCTATTAAGCACCAAGATTATGCAGACTTCCACGCACCGTTTTAATGCTCCTTCAGGAATACAGTCATGTGTTTATATTTCATTTTATAAACTATTGTACAGATTGGTTTTATCCCTCCATCACACACACACCCACACACACTTTAAAATCCACTGGGCTCACTGTACAGCATCTTGTCCATCTCTAAACAGAGTCGGAGACCGAATGTGTAACCACCAAATATGACCAGCAGATAAAGAGAACCCGTTTGGAACAGTTTGTCCAGATATTTAGTTGTTTTATTTATAGTGCTGATGGAGAAGGATCGCATGTAACTGTGTGGAAAAGTTGTCCTTTGTAGTCAGTTTTTTTCCACTGTGAAATCGTTCAAAATCAACATTTTTCACAGTAATTTCACTTTAATTGTCTTGGGAAACAGCTGTAATAAAGATGGGCATTTGGAGAAATACTTTACTCTCTTGAAGATGGATACGAAACCAACTCCTTCTTAGATTTACAGTACCGTGCAAAAGTTTTAAGCCACTACTTATTTCTTTATGCCACATTTCCAAGCTGTCGGATTTTCTCGTAATTTTTTTAAGTGGTCTTCATCAATAGTTCAAAGTTTGTCTTTGGACTTTGGGTGCTTTTTCACTCATTTTGTGTCCAGTCCTTGTATCTGACCACAATGGGATGTTGTGCTTTAAAAATAAGAGAGGAGAAAAGTAGAAGACTGAGCAATAAGTGTCAGGCCTAAAAAGCTGCCACGGCAAATGAACAGTATCTAAAAAAAATCATATCTTTAAGAAACTTAAAAATAAATAAATAAATAACCTGACTCAGGACCTAAAAGATGCATCGTCCTTCAAAACCCCATCTACAGTATGCCAAATCTCCAGCTAGCAGCCCATTAGGATCACCATGTTGGTGCTAAAATACTGTTTTATGTCAATCTGTCTTAAATTGGATTTTTAAAAATAGATTAAGAAGCTGGAACAAATTGTGTTTTGTTACAGCCTGTTAGTTTCTGGAGTTTAGGAGCCTTTTCATGCCAGAATGATTCAGAGTGAACTGGTCTTAATAAACACATAAACATTCCTTTGAAAATGATAAAGTATGATCTGAAAAAGGGAGAAATAGCAGCCAAGGTCAACACAAAGACTTTAAAAGACCCAAAGAACTACTGATCAAGACCATTTTAAAATATTGCATTAAAGTCTGTCTCCATCGAAGCAAAATATTAAAAAAAAAACTGTAGTAAGCTTTAAAAAAATGATCTCAGAATATGGATAAACACTGCACTTAAAAAAAACAATAACATGCTGGAGTTTTTTTTTGAAAGACTCCTAAGCAATTAGTAGATTTAGAAACTGGTTGACTCCTGATTATAACAATGTGTTAGGGGTAACTAGAGTTGTTAACTAGAGTCTGAGTGCACATGAGAGCTGTCCTTGTTTCCCAGGTGTGATCCAGTGCACCCAGTATAAACCAGTTCCTGACGAGGAGCCCAATTCCACTGATGTAGAGGAAACACTGACGAGAATAAAGAGGAACGATCCTGACCTGGTGGAGGTTAACCTCAACAACATAAAGGTGAGAATGTTGCTGACTGAATAGTTTTTGATGTGTAACATTTAGAGCCATTTGTTTGCAAAAATTCAGTATAAAATACTTAACATGTATTGGTTGTAAAACATTTAGTAAAATTAAGAAACAAATTTTTGCACACAGTCATCTTTTAAACATTTAGGAAATTGAAACAAATCGGACCTACTTATTGATGTAATAATGGTACTTTCTGTCCGCAGAATATTCCCATCCCAACTCTGAAGGCGTACGCTGAAGCTCTGATGAAGAACACTGTGGTTGAAAGGTTCAGTATCGTAGGAACTAGGAGCAACGACCCCGTAGCATTTGTAAGTCCTTTACAACACAAACAAAAATCCTTTTTTAACGGAATGTAAATGATATCCTAGTTGGAGAAAATTGCTGTGAGCCAAAGTTTGGTGGAAGATGGAGCGTATACTGTGTGTCTCCTCAGGCACTGGCGGAGATGCTGAGAGTGAACACGACTCTGAAGAGTTTGAATGTTGAGTCAAACTTCATAACAGGGACTGGAATCCTGGCCCTCATCGAGTCGCTGCAGAATAACACCACACTACTTGAGCTTAAAATTGACAATCAGGTACCAGCCGACACACAAGTCTCTGTGGGCAGATTCAGTTTACACAGGCTGTCTTTGCCACTTCAGTCTAAAGCTCTTACACTGCTTTATGTGTCATGCTGCATAGCTGTCCATAGCTGTTTTTTTAGTCACTTACATTGGTTTGCACATGTATTCATCCCTCTTGGTAATCATTCTATTATGTTGCCTTACGATCTGGAATTTAATTAGATTTTTAATTTGATTAAAAGCAACAGTCCTCCTAAAATACTTCGGATTAATGAAATTAAAAGAGGAAAACAACAACTTTTTTTGCATAATTAAAAAAAAAAATTAAGACTGAAAAGTATGTACATATGTATTCAGCGTCTTGCTTTAAAGCCCCTTCAGAAGCTACATAATTTGTTAAAGAGAGCAATCCAAGCTGCACACTGCATAGAGTTGGGTTTCATGGAAGAGTGGCCAGGAAAAAGCCAATTCTTAAAAAAAAAAATGCTGAATTGTTTGGATTTTGTTCCTCGAACACGTGGAAGAAGGTGCCGTGGTCAGATGAGACCAAACTTTTAGGCAACACCGTGTCTTAGCCAAATCTACCACCTCTCATCGTGCTGATAACATTACTCCTACAGTGAAGCATGGTGGTGGCAGCATCATGCTATGAGATGGTAGTAGAAAACTGGTCAGAGTTGAAGAAAAAACAGATGGAGCAAAACTAAAAATTCAAAGTTTGAATTCTAAAAGTCAAGACTAAAACACATTTTCACTCCCTGCTGCCATCTTATCCTTTGTTGCCATAGAGATAATTTGTAGTCGTTCTGAAGATAGTCATTTTTTATCTTCTCTTATTGTCTGCTTTGTTACTTGCTTTTAACCCCTTTCTCGTCCAAACTGTCTCCAAACTCCAGAGCCAGCCGTTGGGTAACAAGGTTGAGATGGAGATCGCCAGCATACTGGAGAAAAACACCACATTGTTGAAGTTCGGGTATCACTTCACCCAACAGGGCCCGCGCCTGCGAGGTTCCAATGCCATGATGAGCAACAACGACCTGGGTGGGTTTCACACAAACATCCCCACTCGCACGAAGGATGCTGGATATTAACGTTGAGGCTGCGTTCAGAGCGTTGATGGATCTCTTCAAAGAGTTGCCTCGTTCTGCTGGAGTTGGCTTTGGAACCAGAGCGGTCTTTCAGCAGAGCAGCATGAGGCAGAGTCAGTTTGTGTGTTTTGTCAGTGCTGCTGACACCTTATCTTCACTATATCTGCTTGGGTTCTACTTCAATCAGCGTCTAATAGGAGAATGGCAGTGATATCATCGGTTGGTAACTCAGTCGGACCGCCAGAGAGCCTCAGCCAACAAAAACAGCACCTTCCTAAGTTATGACATCAGCACTAAAACAAGCCTGTGTGCATGAGAGAGAACATAATGTAACAAGCAGAGGAAGGGTTTCCTGCTCTGCACATGCACAAGGCATTTATTTTTATTTGCGCATGTCTGTGTTTGCCTGTTAGCAAAATATCTCTGAAACCACTGCACAGGTTTGAATGAAACTTGCAGAACAACGTACATTAGAGGAACCTCTACTGCCTAACTTTTAAAGTCAGCCCAATTCGAGACAGCTGCCACAAGCGACTGACCTTTAAAAACATAAAAATGACTGTAGCTCAGATAATTTTACAGATACTGACCTTAAATGTAGTGTGGTAGTAGCTGAGACTGATGCCAAACACACATTCTGAGCACTAAGACATTACATAAGGTCTTTGTTTTAAAGTTTGGCATTACATTATTTTGTGTCAGACTGTTAGCAAAATCTCAAGAATCCCTGCACAGGTTTCATAGAATTTTTCTGGAAATATTCTTTGCAAAGACATCTACAACTGAATAACTTTTGAAGATGGCCGCCACATCCAACCAAGCTCGGAAAACACAAAAATGGCTCTAACTCTTTACAGCTTTTCACAAGTATCGGTGTGACTGCAGCGGAGAATCGTTCAGAACACATACTCTGTTCAGCTTTAGCATCAACCATGTTTGTCTGTTAGCAAAATATCTCATGAATCACAGGACAGCTTTTAATGAAACTTTCAGGAAATCATTGGCTTAACCGCTACAGTTGATTAACGTCTGGAGCATATCCAATTCAAGGTGGCCACCACAGCCAGCTGACCTTAGAAGACACAAAAATGGCTACAACTCAGTCCAAGATGTGAGGTGGTAGTAGCTGAGAATCATTCACAGCACGCACTGAGGGCGAGACTGCGCATTTAGTTACCATTTGACCAAAAAGATCACAACTCTGTTATATCTCAGCACATCTAGTAACATAATCTGAGTCTGAAACTTGAGAAGGAAGCAGGTGATATGCAGTTTTGAAGGATTGGTAGGCTTTTAATTGATGGTGGTTCAATTTTAACCCTTTTGTGTCACGACAAGCCTCACTTCAGCTGTTTTGTTTCTAATTGTGTTATAATCTTGTCTGTATTGTGTCATCTTGAAGCCCGGGTGGTCAGGTCAGAATCAGACGGCTCCTTCACCTTCACCCTGTCGGTTCCTGAGCTGGAGAGAGCCTTCGGGAAAAAGTTCAAGTCCAAGACTAAGTAAAACCAAGGAGCGCAGCTGAAACCCAAACACAGCAGCGTTGTTCCTCTCTGCTGCCAGGAGCTTCTCCTGGTTCTTTTCTTAGCTGCCAGACCCTCTGCTGCCTCCTGTCATCCTCCGCTGAGCGTTTCTGTTGCTTCTCTGCAGCACCTGCCACCACTTTCTTTGTTTTCTTATTTCTCCTGTCGCTCCTGACATTTCTGTTTACACTTACTGGAGCAGTTTCTGGATGTTCAGTCGTTTTCCTTTGCTTTTCTGCACAACTTGCAGAACTGAGTTGTTTCTCGCGTCACTTTCCCACAGCAAACGGTCCTCAAACCCGGTCTCAGAGATACTTCTTCTCTCTTGATCTGGTGTTTTCCCATCCTTCTGTCGTCATTATTATCTTTGGCTCACTCTGCTCAGGCACAGTCTCTTCTCTAGCTGTCCAAACGCTGCACTTCCACTCTTCGAAGCTGGATCAGCCCCTGACCCTCGGGGACCTACAGGGATCTGGGATTGCTCGCTCATCGATTGCTTTTTGCGTGATAAACTTCACATTCTTCAAAACGACGATATGAGCTGAAACAGTCCCTGCATTATTACCTGATCCTGAGGGGTTTGTAAATGTTTCAAGAGTTCAAACACCCATTCAGGTTTGAGCATAAAATTTAATCTCTTTTATGTTTCCGTACGTATAATCATGTTTATATTTATTATTATCCAGGTCCATATTTGGGTTGATCCAGCTCTGTTCCTACAAGTGTTTCTTGCTTTTATTGTCTTTTGCAGTTGCCAACTTTTACAAACACTCGTTAAACTTTTTTTTTCTGCCTTACTTTTATTCACTTTTGTCCTCGTTATTTGGATAGTCCTTGTAACTCTGAATTGTTTTCTCTGTCCGCAGTAAGAAAGAGAAGGCTTGAGGGAGGCCCCATCTTCCCCAAGTGTCGGACAAATGTGTAGAAACCAGGTCTACCTTCATCCTCCTCCTGNCCACCCCCCCCCCCCCCCCCCCCCCCCCCCCCCCCCCCCCCCCCCCCCCCCCCCCCCCCCTCCCGTTAACCACTCACCCGCCGACGGTGCCCTGCAACAGGTTCAGTCGTTTGGTCAATGTTGCAGGTTTCTGTTGAAATCTGCAGCAGTCTTCAGAGCTTTCAGTGCATGCAAGAAGTCCGGATAAAATAGTTTTGTGCTCTGAACTTTGTAGTTATCAGACAAAACTGTAGCTCTCGGTATAAACTAACTAGGATGTATGCATTGTCATTTTAAACCCCTCAGTAACAGAAGTGTCCTTAATGGTGTTTGGTTTGGAACGTGGGCCCGTTTGGAAGGTGATGGTCAACTTTTAGCCCTACCTGTTTCTGAGATTTATATGATTACAATAAAACGGCGTTGTAAATGAGTTGTTTTGGTCATACTGTTGTTTGAAAAGCAAAAGCAACATAGGGCATATTCTGTAAAACCTTCATACAGAATAAAAGCAAAATTGTTTTAAATACTGACCCATGAGTGAAATTCTGATGTGATGCTTACTAAATGAGTCAAATACTGAGCTCTACAGAGTCTTCTGTAGTTTAAAAGGTAACCAGGCTGCTGTATGATTTATCACTGTATACCAAATCTATTTATTTGAGACAAACCTGAGAGAAGACTCATTTGAATAACTTGGATTAACTGAGCTCGCTAGCTCCTTTACCATCAAAAGCTTTTTTTGAGTTTTCCTGCTACAAAACGCAACATTTGTGGCCCCTGTTTGCTTGCTGGAAATGTTTTTGTTTCGTTTTGTTTTCTTCTATGAACACTGCAAGGAAAGAACAAGTCAGAGGTACAAGTCAGGCTTACGGTAACGACTCAAAGAACTTACTCATATTCGAATGGGTCTGCGTGTCGCTTTCATCTTGTGCTTATTTGTGCTTACTGGAACAACATTTGTTAGCTTCATTATTAAACAGCTTTTACTGTAAATTTTAATTACAGATTCTGTCGTTTGCATTACCGGGATCTACCTTTATTTAAAAAAAAAAAAAACAAGAATTAAAAAAGTTAACAGACTGCAAATTCAGAATGTTTCTAAAACACATTTAGCAGCGACGGGGAAACCGCTGAACTTCTGAAATATGGTGATAAAGTTAGGCTGAGGATTTGTGGAAATGTTCTCTTCGAGGATAGGTTGTTGTTAATATCTTTGACAGCTTAATGTTGGACAGATTCTGCTGAACCTTTGGAGGCACATAATAGTTTTTTTTCCCCTTCAAAATTTACAGCACAATAATAAACAATGGAAGCATCAATTATTATCTAACCAAGAAGGATAGCTTATGAAGCTCCAGTAAAAACCACAGGAAAGTGTATATTTGTTCCTGAACTTAATGGGTTTGGAGTTAAATGTTTCTGTACCTGCTGAGTCTGACAGCATGTTCAGGGTTTGTCTATATAAAGTTATTTTGTACCACTGCCTACTTACAAACGTGTCATTCAACAAATGAATGAATTATGGATGTAAACATTCGTAAGTGAATGTCAGCGATGACTCAACTCTACGCTTTAATCTCTTCCTCTGTTGTGTGTTTTCTATTTTATTGCTTGACTGATTTTTTTTTTTTTAATTTTAATTAGAACACTTTTGTTGGTTGAATGTGTTATTGAGTTAAATAAAGCTTAAAAACAGTCATTAACTTTGCTTTTTAGTACTATTACATGAACGTTTTATTTTATTTGTGGCTCAAAATATTCTCTGGAAGGACCACAGCGACACTCTGTGGTAAAACGTGGGAATTACACAAAGTGTCCTGTTTTCTGTGCTGTTTTTGTTCTGGTTTGTCAAACAGAAGACCTGCTTTACAGAAGAAAACTGTTCAAACCAAACTAACAAACAAAAAAAACCTGTAATCAAAGCATATGAGCTGTGGTGTCTGAAATCAACCTGAACTCTGGAATGAACAAATGCTTAAAAGTAAAGTAAACAGAGTGTCAAACTTCAAACCTGTGTATGAACCTGATTAAACTGTCAAACCATGTGTCCTCCTCCGCTCGAGGCAGAGGAGTTGTTCGAATGTTTGGGAGTTTTGTTCATGACTGATGGCTTGTTGAGCTTTAGAACTGCTAGCTGAACATGGCTGCTTCTCAAAGCATTTTGGTCTCAAAATATCAAATTAAAAGAACAATTTTACATTTTATTTGAATTTATTGTTCCATATTATTATTATTAATAATAATAATTGTTCCTTGTATGACAACTTTAAGAAAACATGTTATTCAAGTCAATGGCATGCAGAGTTAACTATTTAAATCAATTATAGATGGATACTGTAGATATTTTCTTTATTGATCCCAGAGGGGAATTCAAACATGGACAATAGGAATTGATTCTGTCGGTGTTTGCTTCATCTCAACATTATTGATAAGTCTGGTAAAGTCATTTTTTCATAAAGTCCTGCCTTTTTTTTTAAAATCATTGTTCTAATAAAATAAAATGTGGAGGGGAAGCAACCAGAATAAACGTGTTAGCTAGCTGTTTTCCATCTGCCTCGTTTAAAATTTGTTCACAAAAAGAGAGCGAGAGAGCGCTTAATGTCTGAACAAGAGCTTTATTGAATCTCAAGCAGAAACATACACGTTAATCCCTTATTGCTCTTTCCTTCTGTGTCTCGCCTATCCAGAACATACTAAACTTTTTCTTTTTCTTTTCTGTTGAAAGGAAACCAGTAGTTGAGCTGTGGTGGTCACTTCCCAATGTGTTACTGAGGGAAGGTGACCTCTTTCTCCTAAATCCTGTCCACTCTTATATATTCCTGCTAATTCAAAACCACAAGTCTTATTCAGGTTTCACTCAGCATTCTTTCATTTCTCATGGGTCCTGATTGTAATACTGACAGTTGTGGTTTTATGGCTGAAAGCTTAAGGTTTTAGCTGTTATATGAACAGCTACTCGGTCATTCTTCATCAAAACAATAAATTGAAAACAACAACAAACAAAAAAAACACAGCAAAAACAAAAGCTAGTTTCCTGAATATATACATATCTATTGTTTAATTGATAATACTAATATTATTAGCGGCTATAGAAACACGGTTGTGAAAACACAGTTAAACTTAAGAGTTATTGCCTTGATATTTTTTGCATGATAAGGAATGTGATAAAGGGAGGCAGAGTGATACATATTCACACAATAAACTTTCCAGACAAATGGCATGCAAGACACAGGAGACACGTTCAGTAAGGAAACAGAAACATTTTGAAACACTGTACAACGTGAACATTTACCACACTGATGTCGGGTGTGCCTGACGGACAGACGTGACAGAGAACGTGTGACACTGTGTGCAAAGTTTTACATAAAGTTCCGACACGTTTTAACACACAACATAAACTCTAGGAGCACATAACAGTAGTCTTTGATATATTTTTAAAATATGGCTTATCAAGTAATCTTTTTTTTTTTTGTGACATTTTTTTTCTGTATGATATTTTTTGCCTTCCACGAGGCTCGCAATGCATTTATTTATGTACAAATTGAGAGAAGGAAGTGGCAAGAGAGCTTCACAGCTGTGGCAGAGGAGAGAACATGAAGTTTGAAACTTCTCAGAACTAGAGGGATAAACCATCCATCCTTTATCTTTTTTCCCCTCTGCTTTTTGCTAGCTTCACATCAGTCAAGCTAACATTCACCAGGCTGTTGTTGAGTCACTGTCTGCTAATCTCCCCACAAGAAAACTTTGATTTGGCTAAAACAAAAAACACTTCACCAATTCTATCTCCACTTTATGTAAGCTACTGGGATTGAAAAACAAATCAAATAAAAGCCTGACTCAAGCCAAGCCTGTGAATGTAGCCTCTGAACTCTTCACTCGACGACGTTGGCTCAACTACTTCTTCAGCATGTCTTGCAGTGGGCCTGGCAGGTACTTCATCACCGTGTCCATGATGCTTTCCTCCTCCTCCTCATCGCCGCATCCGGTCGGCACAGCTTTCTTGGGTCGGGTCAAGCTGCCCGCTGCAGGCTCCTCTGCGGCGGCTGCCGCCTCGGCCTCGGCCTCCTCGCGTTTTTTCAACCCGTACTGGAGGTCAGAAGCAGAAGTTTGTGAGAGGCGCGACGATAAAGGTTACGAATCCAAAGGTGTAGTTTGTTGTTTCCCCTTTTACTGTGAAAAAAAAACTATTCAAGTTAAGAAAATTTGCTTTATTTGGTGCAATTAAGAAGAAAGCTAAATGAATTTTGGTCCCACAAATTGTCAGTGAGCTTTGATGAGAAAGGCTCCAGTAGCAATATATACTACAACCCAGTATGAACCTGGTACTTAGCAGGTAACCAACAGGTAAGCAGTAGGTACTTACTGGGTGAGTACTAAGTATGTGCCAGGTACATACAGGGTATGTACTGGGTATATAATAGGTACATACCAGGTAAGTACCTGTTGTGTACTGGGCTGTATTATGTATTGTTACCTATGATTATTTTAGCCTATCTGTGCTGACTGTGTCTACAATGATAGTATTTTTCTCTCTGAGCTTCAGGTTCTGTCGGCACAGGAAACAGAATGAATGTGATGCCAGAATCTGCAAAGATAACAATAAACTGCAGAATGGGTCGTAACTAACCAACAACTTCCTGCTGGAGTGGTAATTATATTCTTCAACCGACCCTCTGTGGCCACGTGTTTCTGTAGAATATATCTATTCTTTTGATTAGCTTTCTTTGTCCCCCCCCCCTTCACACACACACACACTTCTGAACACCATCCTGATCCTCCACTGATCTATTTTTAAACAGAGGGGCAAAAATAACTCAAAAGCAAGAAAAGCAGCGTAAAAATAGTCGGCATCAAAAGCAGTTTTGCTGTCAAACGGGCCAGAAATGGAAGCCTTGAGAAGCGAAATGATCAAAAATCAGGATGAAAAGTAGCTTTTTAAATGACTCCACATCCATTGTACAGTTTAGATTTTAGAAATAATAATAATCAGTGTATTCTGTTTTTTTTTTCCTGTGTTCAGTCAGCTCCTGTCCTTCCAATGAGAAACCAGCTTCTCGCTCTGACAGTTTCGTCGTACCTTGTCTCTGATGCCTTGCCTCATCGATTCCCTCTCTGCCTCCATCTTGGCATATTTGGCCTTCCTCTCCTCCTCCTGCTGCCTCAGCGCCTCCTGTCGCTCCTCCTCCTTCTTGGCTGCATCAGGGTCTTCCTCCTTCTCCTCCCCACCCAGCATCTTGCCAACATCAGGGGGTCCCCCTGAGAGAGAGAGACGGGGAGAGGAACATGATGTAAAATCAAAAAGCAGATACAAGTTTACCTTTTTAAAATCTGACTTTAAAAAGACAGATTTTAATTGTGACTTCCTTTAAAAAGTCCTGTTTGGCACCGGCAGAGAAGATTTGGTGAGTTTTTCATCGTCACAGCCCACAAACACATTATCCTAACAAAAGTGGCACCGTTTTAGGAGGAATAAACAGGCTTTCCAGAGGTATAAATAAGAAGCCAATAAGCTCTGTTACAACAAAGAAATAATCAACCAAACACAAATGTCCTTACTTTGTGTGCTATGTTTAATTTACAGCAAACAGTTCTACTTTCAGGTTGTTTGACTCTAAACTTTTTCTCTCTGCAGAGCACCAGGCGGCGCCAACGCTTTACTTATTTTGATCAAAGCGTTGAACCCTTAAGGCCATTTCAAATTGCTTTTTGACAACAGCAGTATTGCAGTATGGTAAGAAAGTACCTTTGTTTTGTTTTAATATTATAACAAACAGTATTAGTGCAGAATGCAAACTTTAAATGTATGTGTTCTGTGTTTATGGGATTTGTCTCACATATTAGCCTTGTTTTTGTGTGTCTGTAGAAAATCAACATTACATTATGTCTCCAGATGCCAAGACTGAAGAATGTTGAATATTATGAAGAAGAAAGAAAGTAAACTAAAGCATTCAATTTCTGCCCCTGAGTATCTATTTTTAAAAGCCAGTGTTCTGGAAGATTTTGCCAAAAACTCTGAGTGGTTTAAATAAGAGAGGAGGAGGAAAAAAATGAAGAGGATAAACTTAGGAAATATCATTACACAGCAAGACTGTAGTTTATGGAAAACAAGAAGAGAGGGGGAAGAATCTCATCAAAACCATTTTGTCCAATTAGCCGAGCTGTTCCAGCCGTTTATGAGCGAACACCCAGAGGAGGAGAGTGAAAAAGCTGAAGAGATGAAGAGGGGGAGAGAAAAAAAAAAAGGGAGGAAGAAGAGGCTGAGAGAGGAGGCGAGGGGGAGGTAAGAGTCATCCGAGGAGAAAAAGTAAGCTACTGGATAAAAGAGTCCTTAAGTCCNCCGGTTCTGATGGAGTTTTGACTAATCAGCACAAAAAAAGAAAAACCTAAACTTCAGCAAAATGTGTGAGAGAGATAAAAGTCATTAGAGGCAGAGGAGAGAAAAAAATTGAGCACATCCAGGCTACAAACCCTAACAGTCGCTAATGATCAGTTTACCAAATCATTTCTATTAAAGAGCTCAACGGAAAATAAGTGTATTGATCATTTAGGGAACAGACAAATTCCATGTGAACATATCGAGGTGGCTGAAAGAACTAAGCAGCCAATTAGAGAAATTAGCAGTTTGTTTGTTTTTTTAATTATCTGACTGTTTATGTTCTGAGCACAAAGCTGTGCGTCGACATTCGAAGCGCGTTTCTTTCTTCTCTCTCTGAGGCTCATCTCTGCCCATCAGACAGACCTGCGGCAGCGAGCAGCAAGAAGAGACATTCGTTCCTCCAAAAGTCATCTGCATAATCTGGAATAAAGCAGCAGACGACTGTGATTTTAGCTCCTTGGTTTAAAAGAAAGAAAAAAAAAAAAGAAGAAGAAGAAGTCCCAGGGACTAAAATGACAAGGTTTTGAAATTCTGAAAGAATCACATGAAGAAACTGAGCCAGGTTGCAGATGCACGCCTCTGCAACGAGGCTGCACGTGCGCACGTTTGCACAGAGGCGTGTTTAGATGAGGTTAAGTGAATCTAAATTGCTCTTCGGTTGTTACTGTACTGAATTTACATATAGAAACCTAAATCCCAGTGAAAGTGTTCCTCTTGACTGCTCATATTTGTCACGTGTTGATGCAGTCTGTACCTATTCCAGAGAAAACACTTCGTCCTAATTGGTGACGAGGAAGCTGTATGATCAAACGTTCTCATAGGCAAAATGTGACTGAGAAAAAGAGGATCATTAACCGAGCTTTCAAACCTATATGCGCATCCGTGTTCTCTGAGCTAACGGTAAGGCTCGAGGTATCTAATCTGACGCGATGAAAGCAGGACCCAGGATCCAGGATCAGCTTCTGAGCCCGAGTCTGTCAGACTACTTCAGAGCAGCTGGTGAATCCTGAAAGTAGAGGAATGACTCACAAGCGGCTAAGCTTCACTGTCGGATGAGTCTGTTGTCATGTAAGTCGAAAGGAATGCCGCATTACGGCTAATCAGAAACAAACTCGGTTCTTGGTTCGCAGAATATTATTAGCAAACTCTGAAACGTTTGTTTAAATGTGAAGAAATTCAGGTTATTATCGTCCGCTGCTGAAGACTTTTCCCTGTCTGTATGTGTGCAAAGAGTTGGTTTGTCTGTTAGCGAAATACCACGAATCACTGAACAGATTTTAATGAAGCTTTCCTAAACTGGTCATTGGATTTACGTCTACAACGGATTAACATTTGGAGTCAACCTAATTCGTGATATTTCCCCCAGCTAACCAAACCTAGCCTACACAAAAATGGCTGCAGCTCATTAATTGTACAGATATTGAGTCATCCTCAGCAGATGCTTCAAGCACAAAGAGATCACATGAGATATTGATAAGATAATAACGTCATTTAAATCTCTGTCATAAAAATCTATGGGCGATATGAATGCCATCAAAGATTGCGAGGCCTTTCATTTAAATGGAGGATTCTTTTAAGAAGTTAAGTCCTTGACATTGTTGCCCTTTGTTCTTTTTTTACAACATTGTACTGTAAATGTTGTAAAAAAATATAGAGTAGGCTATATAAATTTGTAAAAACTCCTAACTTGGATGTGATAAGCTGGATCTTTTTCTTCTTCTTCGCACGTTTACACGTTTTCTTTATTCAATTAGCCTAATTTCTTTTAATTAAGTGTAGATTTGGCCACTTTCTTCTATAAATAATATGACAAAAAAGTGAAAATTGATCATTAATTCATGCTGTGACTTCAAATTCAACAACTGAGACCCTTGATATCGTTAGAATAAACTCACAAAAACATGTCAGAGGGGAAATAATTAAAGATCTCATTTGTGTTTGATGGACCGATAAGTTTGAATTGACTGTAAGATAAAAAAATAAGCTTCATGTCACACCATGTTCATGGCAACATTTCTGTCTGACCAGTTAAAATGACAAAAGTCACATCTTCCTATTTGGTGTCATACGTAAGGCTAGCTAAAAGCTAAATAAAAGCTAAAGATAGAACAATAAGTAAAAGCTGAAAGTAGCATAAGGCTTGATGAAAACTAAAAGTATCAAAGGCAAACTACAAGCTTAAAGTAACAGAACAGTAGCTAAAAGATAAAAATAGTAGAATGGTAGCTAAAACCTAAAAGAAGCAGAATAGTAGCTAAAGCAAAAAGTACACTAACTAAAAGCTAAAAGTAGCAAAATGAGAGCTAAAAGCAGCATAAGATGACAAAATTAGAGCAAGAGAAGAGAGCAATGATTCTAAAGTGATTCAATTCGTAAATAAAATCAAACATTTTGAAAAGTATAAAACAAACTTCAGAGCACCCATCACCCGAAAGAGCTGAAGATTTTTGCTGCATGAACGGCTAAAACAGCACAAAGTATGCAGAAGAGTTTGGTTGCATAAAGCTGATAGAAGTAATAAAAACAACAGAGTGAATGCTGAATCAGGTTTCACACATTGATTCTTGATTCAGTCATTAAGTCTGACAGCTGATTCTTCTGCTGCCTCACAGATTTATTTTTTATTTTTTTTCTGCTGATACAGTCACGCTGCAACTGCTGCTGCCTGAGGCCTTCAGTGCTTGACTGAGCTCTGGACCTTGAGGCTCAGTGAAGAGTTCAGCCTCCTCTTCTGTCAAACTAACTTGAAGTTTTGGGAGTGCAGCCTCAGCTCCGAAACACTCAGACCAGAGGGTTTAAAGCAAGGGCTTTAGGGTTTGGAGAGAAAGCTGATTCTGAGCCTTTTTAATAGCTCCAAAACATTCATTCAAACATGCTCTTTTTTTTTTTTTTTTGTTTGCTGTTCTTCTAAAATTTGGTGTTGTAGTAGCTGAAAGTCACCCTCAACACATGACAGGTCATGCAAGATCTTTAATTAAAATGCATCCTTTCAAAGAACGCTTCATTCTAAAATGCATTTTCAGAATCTAATTACAGTCCAGTTTTCAAATCCACTCCCAAACTGCAAGCTGAGGTTTCCAGCATCCAGCTAAATTGTGGACATTTGTATTCTTTGATACTCTATTCAGACTTTCTATGTGACTTTCCTGGAATTTGTGGGATCAAATTGTCTGTTTGGGGAATCAGGTGACACACATTTTTTTAACCATTGCTGCTGCAGGAAATGTCCAAGCAATGTCTAAGTGTCAACTTCCAGCCCTGCTGAGTCATTTCAGCTCAACATTGTGCTGTTTTCTTCCACACATCTGTAACTGGAGACACCTTAGAGGATTACTTAATGCACTGGAAGCATTTTCTCTGTCACAAAGACTCATCCTCATGCTCATCACCTAACATACTCAGGAAAACACTCAGAGAGGGGGATAGACCGTTCACATCCAATCAGGAGAAACACAATCACAGCGTGGAGCAATGAAGGCTCTGAGGATAAAGAAAGAAAATAGAGCCTGATTTTTTTATGTATTTATTTCTTTTGTTTGTATAAGGTTGTATAAGTTCTACAAATATCAATGAAAGGCCCACGATTCCATAAAGGAATGCATATCTCCCACAAACTTTCATGCCAGAGTTTTCAGCTAATGTCATTTTATGTTGAGAAATGATAAAATTAGAGTTATTTTAGTCAAAACTTGAAAATAACATTATTTGCAATCTCTTACAATATTGTGATATTTCATGTGATCTTGCTTGATCTGTAAATGTCTCTCAGCTACTACCACACCAAATTTCAGGTGTAGCCATTTCTGTGTTGGCTGATGTTGTTTAGCTGTGGCTGCCATTTTGAATTGGGTTGAATTGAAAGGCTAGTCAGTTGTAAACGTACTGAAAGCTTCATAAAAGATGTGTCATGGTTCATGGTTCAGTCTTGTGCAATCATCTTCAGCGACTACGTCACCAAATTTTAGCTCAATATTTGTTAAACTGCCATTTTTGTGTTTGTTAAAATCGCTTTGCTGTGGCAGCCATCTTGAATCCGGCTGTCTCCAAAAGTTAATCGGTTGTAGATGTACATCCAAGGATTCCTTTCTAGATGTTTCCTAAAATCAGTACAGTGACTAATGAAATTTTACAGGCCAACGAACACACACACACAGACACGAGCAAAAAACATTATTGCCCTTTCACCTTCAGCAGTGGCCAATAATCAGAGTAGGAGGTATTAATATTTTGCTTTATGACAGTTGAAGGCCAAAGAAAGAAGATGAGAAAGACGTGAATGACCAGATTCAGAGCAGAAATGTTGTGATTAAATGAGGAGCTATTTAGACCACAAGAACGACCTCTTATCTTGGTTAAAGATGTTTCCACAAATCTTTTGTGACAGACTTTAAGCAACGGATCAATCACTGATCAGATTGACCATTTGGCTAATTGGTTTGTTTCATTATCTGACTGTGTGGTCACGCTACTGTCCATCTTTTGAGCATATTTAGTATTTTTACTGACATTTCTGGAAAGAGGTCAGATCAGAAACACCAGGACTGCTGAATAACAAACACAGAAAAAGCACCGATCCTCCTAAAGAGCATGATTATTGATGATAATTTTAATTACAAACTTTTTCTCTCTTGTATCCTTGCTCTTTCTCCCACAATATATATGTCCAAACATGTGCCTTTGCTGCCTCTGTAATTAGCCTTTAGATGCAGATAACGTGTGCAAACGTCCCTCTGTAGTTTAAAACATGTGCCCAGCATAAGGCAGGGTTTCTACACAAGCAAACCCCATCATCTGCAGGTGGCGCGCAGGACTTATGCGGAGTAAAACCAGCGTTCTCAACTCAATGCAGTTGATTTAAGAATTCACAGTGCGGACATGAGGCGCAGCAGCTATGCAGAGAGAGAGAGAGGCGGTGATGGCATCTCCTGCATCCCAATGAGGAGACGGGAATGTGTTTTAACTCTAACTGTTTAACTGCTCCGTAACCTGGAGAGAAACAGTTCGGCGCTCGTGCACGACTCACCAGAACGTGTGCGACCGCTGCACCATAACCATCGGTGCCACTTTTCTGCCGTTTGCCTCGAAGCTAAAGCTGACAAGGCTGAATTACTGAGCTATTATGAGGAGTAATTAGAGGCCAATAATAGCTGAGATAATATTCAAGAGGATAAGGCTTTAAAGGACAAAAGTCTTGTGAAGAAAATATGTTAATCTTTGCTCTTGGCCCCACAGCTCATCTCTGCTTCACTTGTCTCAAAAGGTACTAAAGGTTGGAAGATTGGTTATTAAAAGCCTTTTTATTTTGGGCATTAAGCCGAGGCTACGATGAATTGCTGCTCTCCAAAAGAAAAAAAAAAAGGGCAAAATGTTGGAGGTTTTTTACTTTCACACTACATCTGCTGGTGCACTGTACCTATTTCAGCTGCAACAAAACTACTTGATTTACAGACAAATGATGCCCTGGCTGCAATTCTACCACTTAAAGGACAAAACAGCTTCCTATCAGCACCTTGCATCAAATTATGAGGCTTTTTTCTTGTCAAGAACTTAGAGGACGGGATTGCACTCCTTTAAATGAAATTATGATGCTGTTTTCAGAACGAAGAACAGAAAATGTGCCGCTGAGGTCAGTGATTTGGTGCAGGATGGGGCGCAGTCCAGCTTTCCCCCGTTCTTACTCGGTAAGTACTGGTACAGTGCTGCTGCTGCTCAGCGTCCCTTTAAATCCTTTGCACTGCAGTGCTGTTAAATCAACCTCACGCCAGGCAGACTACTCACCTCCCAGCGCAGCTTTCATTACAAAATTCATGATGAAGCAGTTCTGTGTTCTCCTCCTCCTTCAGCAGCCACGTTATCAGGGACAGACCTGCAGCCAGGGGACAGAATACATGAGCCGGGACTGCATGCACTCCAGGGTTACAAGAGTTTTATGGGACGGGGGGATTAGGAGGAGGATAAGGAGCAGCATCTGTACAGAGGAGATTGAATGTGCAAAGAGCAAGAAAACCTCCAAAAACACATCATGCTCCTCTACATTTGAAGGGATCACCCCCCCATCTTCTTCACAACAACAAACATAAACGGCACAGAATGTGATTTAGTTTGGGAACAAAAGGACAAACTAAAAACTGGGTTGAGATATATTTACTTTCCGGCGCAAGACCCCGAAATGAGTTCTATAGAGACACCTGCGCCCTCAATTTACAACCGCACTCCATCTTGGGTGGGTTTCTGCTGACACTGCCTGACTTCCCGCAATCTATCCTCGTGGAAATGACTCCCAGAAGACAGAGAGGGGGAGGCGAACAAAGGCGGTCAAACATGAGCAAGTGGAGACACAGTTCGTCTGTCTGTGGTCTTCTGAGAGCATCACTTCCTGCAGTCAACAAGAGCTTCACATGTCAATACAAGGAAGATCATTTAAAGATTCTCCGCTTTACCATTGGACGTTCGGACATATTCAAGCACAAGAATGACTTAAGATCTTAACATACTGCATTCATGATATTCCTATATCGATTTAACACTTCCTCGTAATTTGCAGTAATCTTTTTGATATATTAATAATTATTTCCAATTTATAGCCAGCTTGCTGCTTTTTATGATCATTTTCTTTGTAACTTTTTCACAACACAAATACTATCCTCGCAGTTCTGCTGCATTTTGCAGCATTGCCTGACTTTGCAGCTAAACTTGCTGCACCCATTAATAAATCTCTGTTTCATCTCCTGGGTCATTTTCATCCCCCCCTCCCCCAAAGTCAATTCTGCACCAACCGAGCATCTTTAATTCATTTCCTGCTTTCCTTCCACTTCACCAACATCTGCAGCAGGACCCTCACTGTCTCCTCACATGGAACCCCCCCCCACCGTAGTAACCAAGTGTTCCCAGTGCAGCATCCATCCCGGTACATCCACTGAATCGGACAGTTTTTCGCCTGATATTACACAGCTACACCTGAACACAGATTTTTACAAAGCTTTGTTTTTAAAGTGTTCAGAGGCACAAGCATCTTTCACCAAGAAGTGCACAAACATCCCACCATCCTGTCCCGTTCAGCATCCTCCTCCCTCGTTCGTTCGGACATCATTTACCTGGGTTTGATCCTCGTCCAAGTCTCTCCAGAAAGCCTGCGCAGCGTTTAAATCAGCCGTCTTCTTCGCCCTCACTGGGATTCAAATAAAGCACAAGTTATGGGTCTGAAAGGATTGAAAGTGCCTCTCTTTGTGTGTCACTGCACAGCTCTCAGTTTGCAGGCATGCCGGTGGTGTCAGAGTCGGGCTGCAGCGAAGAAGAAGGGAGGAGGAGGAGGAGGAGGAGGAGGAGGAGGAGAATCTATTCCTGCAGGACGAGGGGAGAACATGCACAAGGAGAGGGGAAAGGGAGGGGGTAAACACAAAGGCTATATTCTACCAGTTCGGTTTAGTTTTCCAACTTGAACACCATGTTATTATGAACATGTCAAGAGTGCTTTCTAATCATCACATGCAACCTTTAATAATCATAATGCGTCTTATTTTTTCTTTGTGTTCTTAACAATTGTGAATTAACCAGTGTTTATCAGCATTATTCAACATTTGAGCAGCTGAAGATTGTTTTAAAAGCAAAAACACAAGTTAGAATGAAAAACTAGGATAAAGTAAAATCAACAACTCCATGTTTGCATCAAATGGGATGCTGTCAGATGCCTAAACAATAAGCATTTAGCCTTAATATAGGTGCAGTAACAGCAGAAAACCTAAATCAAAGCCCTGAGAAACTGGCATACTTGTATTTTAAAGAGTCTTGAAGAACTAAACACAAATATTGCCAGGTCTGGTGTTTTGAAAGCACTATTTTATAGCTAAGTATTATACGATTTGATCAGAATATCTCAAATATTGCTGAACGGGACTGTTGCTCTTTTTTATTATAACGCTTTATGCAGCAGGTTAGATGTTGTCATTTATGTACCATAAAACAAAAATGTGAATTCTAAAGGTTTTTTTGTTTGACCATCGTTTCTTTTCTCTTTTAAATCTGAAATCAGAAGCTTTAAAGAGGCAGCAAAGATCTTTTTATCCAATCCTCATCAGACAAGTCACAGATGTTCAGTGGTGGGATGTCAGTTGTCTCAAAAATTCATATAAAGACGCTGCAGGAATAAAAGAGATGCTGCAGCAGCTATCTGAAGTCAGGCTTTCTTCGTCTTGTTGTCCTGCAGCGCTCCTTACTGTTTCTGGTGTTAGTCGATAAAGTTTAACCAGACCATTTACTGGACACTAGAGAGTGAGAAGGGAAACAGTCCAATAATCCTCCTTTTCTCTGTGTTTGCACTCAGCAGTCCCTTCGACCTGATTAACGCATCCTCCTGCTCACCTGTTCCACACCCCACTTATCACTACCGTGACACGAAGGACAAAGGATATATTTATCGCTTGACCTTGTTTCTGAGTCTAAACTTGGAGCTCTAAACTAAGTTTCTCTGCCCTTGTGAGTGCTCAGGGTGTCCCAGGCTTCCTTGAGATGGAGAGGCAGAGAGCCCAGAAAGCACCGGGGAGGGAGGAGGGGGCGCCTACAAAACTGCATCTCCCATCTATTAATCAAAGCCAAGGGGGCTGTGTCCAGTCAGCACGCTCGAGACACAAGCATTCATCACCTTGTTTACAATCTAAAAATACCCATGAGAACGAAGGTTTTGTTTTGTTTTTGTTTTTTTTCTGTAGGAATTTTATTTTTCAGTCTGTTGTCTTAATTGGATTCCATGTTTTGCTCTCGGTCTTGTATTGTTTGAAGGCTGAAAGTGACAAAATTGTTCTCCCCTGCCAGTGTGTCATCGCATCTTTCTTGTATTTGTTGTCCTCCCACATTAAGCTGTCACACACTTAAATCAGCGAGTGCCAGCCAAGGTTTCTCAAAATTGCTGATTCACTGTAAATTATTAACATTTTAGCAGCATTTCACTCAGGCCCTCCGAGGATATGTTGCTCTTTTAACAGATGCAGACTGACAGGAGGTAATCTGGTTATTATGCTTTTCTGGACTACATGTTAAATATTTTGCATACAGTATTTTTGTTGTTATTTCTGCATTAACATCAAAATATCCACTTAGTTGTATTTGTCGGCATGTAAACATTTCAGCTAAAAGAACAGATTACTGTGAAATCCGCTGGGAATAAACTGTACCAACCAACAAAATGCATCAACATTAATAAAGAATGATTTGCGTAAGCATTTTTTTTTTTTTTTACAAAAAATATATTCAGCTGCAGTTCCACAAGGAAGAGACTGACATTTAAAAAAAGGACAAATTACCATCACAACAAAGCTCTGCACTAGTGCTGCTTGTGAGACTTTCAGCAAACACTGTGGATATTATTGTGACGTTTAAAACAAAAAAAAACCTAAATCTGTCTGAAGCTAAAACAGTATAGCTTCTTAAGATACGGGAGTTACAATATCACAAAAATAGTATGATTAACTGGTACTTATTGGATGGGCTTTTCAGAAGTATGCTGCCAAAGTACAGACCTTTATTTTGAAAAAATCCTTCAAATCCTGCCACAAACACTCATTTATTCAAAGACCTGAAATCTGAACATAAGTCAAAAACTTAAAAAGTAGCCTTCCTTGAAGGAATGCATATCGCCCGCCGTCTTACATGCCAATGTTTCAAACAAACGTCTGTTAGTGCTCCGAGTATGTGTTACTCTGCTACTACCACGCCTTTTTTACATATCTGTAAAACATAAAGTTATTACCGGTTTTGTTTTTGCTAGGGTCAATTTAATTCAATTCAAAAAGTTAATCAGCTTTTTCTGAGAGGTTATTTGTGTGTGTGTGTCCACTGGTTCATGAGATATTTTGCTGACAGGCAGACAAACAAACACACACACACACAATTGTACAAAAGATACATCACCTCCTAATTTAGCATTTTATTGTGTATCTTTTCAATTTTGTTGTGTTTATTACTTTTTATTTATTTATTGCATTGTCTATATTTAAAATATCTAAATTATCATTAATAGAGTTATTTAATCTATTTCATTCTGATTATCTTGCAAAAATGTGTAATGATGATGCAAATATTTACAAAGATTATTTAAAGCTTCTGTTCATTACTGTAAGAGCCAGCTGGCAAACACAGACATAAATTAGGCCAAGTGAGAGTAAAATTACTGTACCTTGACTAAATACCTCACCTCGAGTTAACTTCTACATGTATCTAGGCTGAAGTTAAAACATTTTGTAACATAAAAGGTGCAAACTGGTGGTTCCTGGAGAAGGAGCTGGAACTCCAGTGTGTGTTGTTTTAAAAATGCCTCTGATGATACACACAGTGATGAAGAATCAGCATCATTTGTTTTGCCTCTTTGGAAGATTAAAGTCAACTTGTGCCTTTAAAATGCATGAAAACACAAAGAACTGCACATAAATCTTAGTTGTGGTTGACTCCATGCTATTAAAAGGAAATATAATATCGAATTTAGCAGATGCACTCCCATTTTAATGCACTCAGATTATAATGGTTTCTCTGCCGTTTTCTTCTCACCTGAACATTTAGGCAGCCAGCCTTTTCCTCTTTATTGTGTTAGGTCATATTTTTCCATCTGAAGGGCGCTGTGGCCTCTGAAGTCTGGTGGAGGAGGGGTTTTCTTTGGATATTAGTCTGCTGTCCATCATTCCTGCTGCACTCAGAGGTCCCTGGAGAAACTGAAAAAGGGAAAGAAGGAGGTGAAGGGAGGGCAAGAGGGAGGGAAAGAGCTGGAGGAGTTGCATGTAATTGTGTGTGTGAGAGTGTGTCCATCAACCTCTAAAGTCCCCGACATTAGGGAGGTGTGTGCTGCTGCAGTGCGTAAAGACATCACAGCTTCATGCAGAGAGCAGACACTCTAAGTGACAGGCTAAAATACCAGATGACTGACTGGATGACTGAAGTCACAATCCCATAGTGTTTACTAGCGGTATAGCTGACAGAACAGCTGCTTACCTTTCTGTCTTTAAGGCTTTTCTGAGATGAGCGGCACACAGAAAAGTCTTGAAATTTTATCGCTTTTGCATAAAATTATCCATTAAAAATCAAACGTGCTTGTTACCATCGCTTTGATATTTTTTATTCGTTTATTTCTGTGCCTTTTTGTTTGAAATCGACCAATGTTAATCTGATAAATTTACATTTTTGCAAAGTCAATCACATCTCTGTGAAGACCTTGAGTAGACGCAAATATAAAATATGACACGATATCTGGCCTGACATGATTCAGTACAATGATAGGACGCAATACAATGTGATACAATGCAATTTCATGTGATAAGACTCCAAAAAATATGACATAACACAGTGTGATACAATATAGCAGAAATTGGTGCAATATAGTACAGTATGATATGATATGGTGCAATACAATGCAATATGATATGATACAATGTGTAGTATGATATAACAAAAAAGGAGAGTAATGTAATGTATAATACAATAATGTTCAGTTTGATCTGATACAATGCAATACAATATGATACGATAGATATATATATAATTCAACATGATGCAACGCAATATGATACAATACCTTGTGATATGATGCGATGCAATGGAATACGATATGATATGATATAGTGCTATATAATGCAATATTATGTGATACTGTGTGATACCATGTACTACAGTATGCTACATCACTTTGCGATGTGATACAATATAATATGATACAATGCAATATAATGTCTTATCCCTTAGGGAAATTTTGCTTTAAAGTCAATGCTATCCAGTTTTTTTCATGTTTGTTGTATAATGTTTCCACATCTAAACAGAAGCATATTTACTGGACTTCACTCGGTGGAAGTGACTGGGTTTCCACCCATGGATAATGTCACCAGAGCCATATTGTGGAGTCAAGAGGTCCTACACTCTCTGAGGTCCAACAGAGGGGGAAAGGAGTGGTGAAGGAAGCAGCTCAGTGTGACATTTGGAATAACTCCAGTGTGAGGAGACAAAGGATGACATAAACAAATAAAAACTGAGAGGCTGTAAGGCTCATCTGAATTCCCTGGCTTATATTTGACAAGCGAGACATCAAATTAAAGGGGCCCCTTTTATATCGTCATAAAAGCACAGCCATGTTAATGTTGTGCCGTTTTTATAACGATGGCTCTGAACAACCTGTTTTTGTTCTCACCTGGTGGTCTGATCACTGGACAGTACTATTACCCTTTACTGCCCTACATTTACTTCCTGCAGGATATGAGTAGTGCAATTCCTCCATGTTGCCTTTCGTTCTCATTTGTATCTTCCCCTGCACCTGTCTGAAACAGGAATACAATACTGCAGGAGGCTGGGCCCCCACTCTCCTCTACAAAAACACTTGGAAAGCATCCAGAGCCGAGCGCATCGTGCCCTAGAAAGCTAGTGCAGTAGAACTGTCACGGAGCAATGCGGGGAAGAGAGAGAAGTGGAAGAACAGTGGCAGATAGATCAGCGCCCACCACAAATACGAGCACACAGGTTGTGCAGAGAACGGCAGCATTAGAGCTTTGAATGCCTCCGAGTAGATTTAGGAATAAATCTGAATACAGCTCATAACACTTAAATACTATTAGGTCAACACTGCTCCTGCTGCTCATATGACACCAAATCAAATACTGAAAAGCTGCGTTTATGCTCAGTCACATAGTGCTTACATGTGCAAGCTGCCATTTACTGATACTGCCTTCTCATTCCCTAATCTGAAGAGAAACAAAAGCTTAGACAGCTGAGTGAGCATTTGTGTGCTGTTTCCACCTGAGGAGACGAAACTGCACTCCAGGCAGTTTCCTGCAGCGCACATCTGACAGGCAGTGCCTGTCGTAACCAAAGCTCCTTTAAAGAAAACACGCTCCTGTTGTAATCAGACATTAATACATATCAACAGGTTGATGGAGCTGCACAGTCACCACAGATAATAGCTTAATATTAGCTAAAGGTTAAAAGTAACAAAACACTACAACTAAAACTTTTGAAACACATGCAAATAGTAGCAAAATACCAACTAAAGATAGCAAAATGCAAGCTAAAAGGCTAAACTAGCAGAACTCTATTTAAAAGCAAAAGCATTTCTAAAAGCAGCAAAACTCTAGCTGAAATGCAAACATAACAAAACACTATCTAAAAGCTAAAAGTACCAAAATGCTATCTGAAATGATAAAGCAACAAAAAACTTATCTAAAAGTTGAAAGTAGCAAAACACTTAAATGTATGAAAATGCTAGGTCAAATTAGCTGAATGCTAGCCAAAAATCTCACAGTAACAAAACATTAGCTAAAAGTAGCAAAATAGTAGCTAAAAGCTAAAACTAGCTAAAGGCTAGCCAAAAGTTAAAAGTAGCAAAATACTAGCTAAAAGCTAAAAGTAGCATCAAAATAGAACAAGTATGCTGAAGTAGATTTCTAAGTCAAAAATGTTTTTGGAAGAATTTGAGATCTTTTTGTTTTTTATGGGAACTTCTTTTTAAAAAAAGTTAAATATTTTGAAACATTTAAAAGTTACAAAGATCAAAAGTCATCGTCAAAATGTTCCATGATGTGGACAAAGAGAGCATCGCTGCAGTGTGAAACACAACGAAGGAAATATTTTAGCAAGTTTTGTTCACAGGAAAAATGTAACTGGAAGTTTGGCGGCAAAAGGTCTTTTCTTTCAGGCAAAATTTTTACAACAAAAGACTCATTGTGTTATTTTTAAATAAACCACCCAGCCTGGTGCTGTTCAGAACAACTGGAGGTGTGGAGATGTTGGACTGACAACACAACTGCCTTATTCTGATGAAAGTGAAACAGAAACAAAGAAACAAAGAAAGAAAGAGAACAAGAAGAGCCAACGTGGAGAGTGAAGCATGAAATATGAAACTCAGCATCTCCGGCTTTCAGGGAGCCTACCTGCATGCAGCTAAATAAATACGAGCCTGCACTCATATCAGAGACAGAGAACCTAAAAAGAGTGTTTATGGGCTTCTGTTTGCTTGCTGACTGCTTGAAGAAGTTCTCCTAATTAATAGCAGAGGGTATTTGGCTTAAAGCAGTTGTTCCCTAAATTAGAAATTGCTGCGCTGTCCAACTTGGACAAACTAGACACATTAGCGCACATGTTCCTGGAGTCTTAATAATGCGCCGTAAAATATAATGGCTGAACATTTTTCTGGACAAAACACTACAAGTCAGCTTTTATCTTTAGAGAAAGAAGTACATAAAAATGTGTTAGTCATGCTGAATAAGGCCACTGTTCAAAGGAGTCATTAATACTCTTTGTGTCTTGATTAGTAGGTTTATCAGCTACGTTTATCAGACGTGTATGGTTTAGCAATATCAAACAAAGTGAAGAAGTCTTTTTTTATCTGAAATAATTGGTTTTTCAAGACTTTCCCACTCAGCGGACATACGTATGAATCGGATAAGTACCTTGTAAGTACAGGATAACAAGTCACACGATAATACAGCCTGGTCCCTGTCCTTGTACAGGGTACATACCCGGTAAGTACCCAGTATGTTCCAGTTATGTACACAGTACATACCAGATGAATACCCAGTAAGTACCCAGTACATACCCAGTCATACTTAGTATGACCCAGTACATACCCAATATGTACCAGAAAAGTACCCAGTAGGTACCAGTTATGTACCTAGTACATAACAGATGAGTAACTAGGAAAATATCAAAAATGTATTTTGTATTACCTGGTATGTACCAGGCAAGTACCTGGTACATACTAAGCTTTATAAAGATTTTTTTTTCTAAAAAACCAGAGCATATATCCTTTAATAAAAACTCAATAATGAAAGAAAAATGTTTAAAGATTTGACAAAAACATCTTTTATGTAGTAGGGTTTATCTATTCCAAGCATTTTAGTTTCTTACATTATAGTCTTACTGGTAATTTAAAGTTTTCTGTATAAAATATGTCTTTTTGAAGTTAGTTGACAAACACATTTGATCCTAATTACAGTATTCTTTCAGAAACGTGCCTTTCATGAATCTAAGCATGTTGATGGCGTTCTCTGCCTTCTTCCAGAGACACAAAAGCACAAAGTGCTGATGGAGAGTTTTCTTCTGCTGCAGACATCTGTGAATACATTATATGCACGCTCACAGGGGGCATACATATTTGATGACTATAAAAAGGTGAGGCTGGGGGAGAGGTGTAATGGTACTCCTGCTACTTCAGTTTACTCAACACAGTTTCTGCCTTTAAAACTGCGTTTTGATATTCAGAACAGCAGCAGACAGAGCAAAGGAAACACGTTTGGCACTACGAATAAAAAGCATAATTATGGTGAAGCTGTAAGCAAGAAATCTTTTCTTTTTTTTTGTATGTTTTTTTTTGTGTGGAATTTATTCTCCATCCTGTTTCACTTTTAAAAGTATGCAGAGACGACAACATAAATTGTCCCAGTGTCGACAGTTTTCAGCTGATGTCTAGACGAAGCTCTAGTTTTTGTTCTCCCCCTCTCAAAACTCCAGCTGGAAACACCCGGACAGCCTCTCCCTGCTTTCCATGTGACTTTGCAGATATGATGTGTGCCCTTGAAAGCAACCTTGGCTTTCATTGCAGTCATGGCGTCGAGAGCAGCTACACTGCTGCCCCCAAATGGGGAAAAGGGAAAGTCTGATTACAGCACAGTTCTGCAGTTTTCTGATAATCTTTCAGTCACAGAGACACGAGGAACTCCTCTGAATGACTCTACAGTCTGACAGTTGGGGCGTTGGATTTATAAAAATTATCTGTATTGCTCATATGGTTTATTCTTTGATATGAACATTTTTAAACCCTTAAACACGTATGCTGGTGTGGATTCTCAGTCATCCAGGCCATGGTAAATTAAAAAAAAAAAAGTTAAAAAAGCAAAAACAACTAGACTTCTATTCTGTAGTTCAAGACGTTTGGCTTCTCATCCGAGGAGCTTTCTCAACTCAGAAATAGAGAGTGTGGAGTTGAGCTTTTAAAGCTGAGATGTGATGTAAGCTGGATAGCTTGCAAATTGTTCTGACAAGATGACAGCACGTTTAGCGCTGCAGTCCTTCCTAAATAAGAGAATAAGTTTAAATTAAATGAAATTGAATATCTGAATGTAACAGGAACTTGAAATGACTTTCATATTAAAACTTGAGAAGAATAAAATACAAACTTATCAAGAGTGTGAAAGTTAATAATTAAATTAAATTAAATTAAATTAAATTAAATTAAATTAAATTAAATTAAATTAAATTAAATTAAATTAAATTAAATTAAATTAAAACCTAAGAGGGACTTATTTTCAGATCAGTTGTTTATGTTTGGAGCTGACAGGTTTTTAAATGCAGGTGAAAATATTTTGTGCTACATATGAAACAAAACTCAAAGGTATTTTGTTTTGTGGGATAATCTTGTATCAAACCAACAAATAAACAAATTTTAAAAATTCATCATTTAATCTCAGTTAAGCATTTGTTTAAATTAAATTAAAAAATTAAAATCTAACAGGCAGCAACTCAGTCACATACCTGTTTCACAAACAGCAAGTAAACAAAACAAACAAAAATACACCTCAAATAAGTTCCTTAGAATTAAAGATGCAAATGGTAGAACATGAAAAATTCAACTAAAAGTTTAAACTAAAACTTATGATTTCTAAGAAAAGTTTCAAAGAATGTGGGATTTGCATGAATTGTGGTATGGAAATAAAAACAAATAAACAACTTGAAACATTTTTACACACAACAGGATAAAGTTAAAACATTACTCAGTGATTGTAAAGTTTAGACTTTCAGGTAGCACTAAATTAAAATAAAAAAATAGTAGTATCATTTGAAACCTATAGAAAACACACAAACAAATAAACTGAGTTCAAATGTGTAATATGAGCCGTTTAGATTTGATTACCAAAGAACTGCCTTTTCCTGTGTCGGGGTTTTAATGCAAAGTCTTTAGTTTTGCATTTGAGTCACAAATAAGCACATAAACTCACACACACACAGCAGCACAAAGAGGACAGGGGATTTCCTTTCCTGCAGCTGAACAGACACCAGCAGACACCCACAGAAGAAAAAAAAACTGCCGTTACAGATAAGTTACTTCATCACTTTTACCTCTGCGTCAGATGAGGACTGAAAACTAGTGAAGGTTTAAGTTTGCCCAAAGAAGTCTGTTCCTTTTATTTCTTCATGTTTCACAATTATGCAAACACCATGAAGAGGTGAGGTTACTCTAACCGGTCGGATATCCAACACTGAGGCAGATCGTGTTGCAAAAGGGCAGCCCTTTGCCACTCTGTTACAAACATATGAATACATTAAAAAGAAATTGTGATCTTTGTGTGTGTGTCCTGCATTATGTGGTCAGAACACATCGTTTGCTGTTTCGTTTATTTCAGAAAACATTAAACACCAGAAAGGGGAGGAGGTCATTCAGCTTTTGTAGATTAAAAACAAACAAAAAAAAAAAAAAGGAAAACATGAGTCACAAAGTCCAGTGCGTGATTCATCATACACTGGACCTCTTCGTGTTTTTCCTGCAGCACATTTGGCCTCAGTCCACTGTGCTGTAATGTATGTATGTAGAATGCTGGAAAGGCCTTTCTTTGCACATTTGTGTGAATACTGAATGTTTTCAGTTCTGTCACTGATCCTTAACAGCTGCTGTGTACGATGCTTTAAGGAAGTTAGTGAATAGTCAGGCCACATCTCCTTCGTAATCCATAGGGTTTAATTTGATGTTGGCCCACCCTTGCAGCTATAACAGCTTCAACTCCTCCTCTTTTCCACAAGAAAAGCAAGAAGGCCTGGCTCACAGTCTCTGCTCTAATTCATCCCAAAGGTGTTCTGTCAGGTTGAGGTCAGGACTCTGTGCAGGCCAGTCAAGTTCTTCCACACCAAACTGATCCATGTCTTTATGGACCTTGCTTTGTTCACTGGTGCACACTCATATTAGAACAGGAAGGGTTCATCCCCAAACTGTTCCCACAAATTTGGGCGCATGAAGTTGTCCAAAATATCTTGATATGCTGAAGCATTAAGAGTTCCTTTTACTAGAACTAAGCAACTGAGCTCAACTCCTCAAAAACAACCCCACACCATAATCCTCCCTCCACCAAACTTGCAGTCAGTCAGACAAGAACTGTTCTCCTGGCAGCAGCCAAACCCAGACTTGTCCACCGGATTGCCAGACAGAGAACTGTGATTTGTCCCTCCAGAGGACATGTCTCCACTACTCTAGAGTCCAGCGATGGCGTGCTTTACACCACTGCATCCGAAGCTTTGCACTAAACTTGGGGATGGAAGGCTTGGATGCAGCTGCTTGGCCATGGAAACCCATTCCATGAAGTACAATCAATCAATATTTTCAGAGTTTCATTAAAAATGTATCCAGTGGCTCATGAGATAGTTTGTCAACAGACAGAGGTACACACACAAGCACACTGACTGATGGCAAAAACATCAAAGCACATATTCCACTTTTTAGCAATGAGCTATAATAAATGTATAAACGTGTTTTACACAGTTATTTGTGAAAAAAAAATAGCATCCAACAAATACCATGCAAACATGATACAAACATGCAAACAACATGTAAACATGATGTAAATAACATGCAAACATGATGCAAATAACATGAAGCAATTTAAATAAATAAAACGTTAAAACTCAGAGGATGTAACAATAGGAGGTTGAAAGAGTTGGTGCTTGAAAAGAAGGGCGTACCTCTCCTGAATACTAATGTGTGCGTCAGTGTAGCAGTCAGGATGTACAGTTTACAGTAACTGAATGTGTGATTGGAGACAACAGTCGGTCCTGCAGAGCAACACTGCTGATGAAGCTGAACGTCACAGCCTGCTGCACTGCCCACGCCCAGAGAATCCCCCCAGGTTTGTGTCTGCTTACAATCAACACAAGCACAGAGAAAAAGATAAAAGCAGTGCTTTTATTTCATTTTATTTTTTATCCGCTGAGCTGCCAGCAAAAGAAGCAACCAAAAAGGGGAGAAACAGTATGTAAATTTCTGTCTCTGTGCATGTCCCACTGTGTCTCACACACACACACACACACACACACACACACACCCAGCACACCTCCCTCCCTCACTCAACCCCACACTCACTTATCGATCTGTAAGTGCTTTGGAATTGGTTCTCTTTATCTTCCAAGCCTTCTTTCTCTACCTTGGTCCATAACACTAAAAACTTTTTCCTATCCTTTCTAAATTTTAGTATTTTCTAAAAATCCAACCCATCTCTTTTGCTCCCAGCAGGATCCAGTGTTCTTATGCAACCCCAGCCCCCTTTGAGGGGGGAAATAGCCCTGCAATGCAGCAGAGTGATAAAATAAACAGCATGCAGTGTATGAGGGCGACGTCTGAGACAATACGCTGCAACTGCAACCAGCTGTTTGATGTGGATTGACATCTCCATAAATTATGTTCGAAAGCTTTATTTCATGTGTGTGATCAAGATCTTTTTACAAGGGTAACCTGACCAAGAGGTCAGCAGCACACGTCATAAAACAATGATCAAAAACAAGTAACAGTAACAGTTTGACTCACATAAGTGATTTTCAAGTTAAAATGAAAGGCATAATGGGAATTTTACCAGTGGCTTAAAACACAGGTAATGTTTAAAACACAAGCAATAGTTAAAAACACACGCAATGTTCAACATCTGTCTTTTAGAATAGAACAAAAAGCTCAAAAAAAAAAAAAAGATTCAATCTGGCAGTTTCAGATTAGCCTGTCGGTTGTTCCATGCTGAGGGGGTAGCAAAACTGACAGCTCCTTTCCCTAATTGATTTCTGACATGAGGAACTAGTAGATGGACAACACCGTTAGAATGTCAGGCATAGCGGCTGTTAGTTCTTTGTAAAAAAATAAATAAAATGCAAAAATATGGAACTGAGCCTTGTAGGATCTTGTAAATTAAAGTCACCATAGTCAAGTAAAGGCAAAAAGGTAGCTGTTCTAAGATCTCCCTAACTCTGAATGGGAAACAGGATTTACTTCTATAATAAAAAAAACAAGCTTCAGTTTCAGTTTGACTACCAAATTAGCAATGTGAGCTTTAGAATATTGGTCACAATCAAGGAGAAAACCAAGTATTTATCATTTGAAACAGGCTCTATATGTTTTCTTTGTGGAGTTAAAATTGATAGGATATTCCTTGATAGCTCTCTTTTATTAGAAAATACACTGAGGTTGGTTTTGTCTGCATTTAAAACCAGTTAAAGTTTTTTGCAGATGGAACGGAACAATATTCAAAGTATCGTGTAAAAACTCAAAAACCTTAATGAGAGAAGATGAACCACAATAAATAGTGGTGCCATCTGCACAAAAATGATAGGAAACATTCTTCAATTACTGCACACATGCAGCTCAAAGTAAAAGGTAGTTGTATTTTATTGGAAATGAAATCTGGCTCCTAGAAGTCACACCTTGAAGTCCAACAAGGGTTGTTATAATTGTGTAATATCCTAGCATGTAGAAAAAGATTAATCTTCTTCTTTCTTGATCAAATTATCTAAAAAGTGTGCGTGTGTGTGTGTGTGTGTGGGGGGGGGGGGGGGGCTTTTTGTTGGAGTGGAATCCCCAATAAGCTGTTTTGTAGGCTGGCTCTGCTGCAGGGTAAACAATCTATTTCAGGAATTTGACAAATCATGTGCGATTGGTCATGTGCTGTTTGGAAATACATTCAGTCGGTTAATTTAAACTTTTATTTTGAAGGTCTGAACTATTTTCATCCGGTCTTTTTCCTGATGAGAAGAAATATAGCAAGCAGATTTATCATATAATAGTCATATGGAATCGTCCGATCAGTTTATTTTACAGAAGGGGATTAGAGCCATGAAGACACACATTTTTGTTCTCCCCCACAATTCTGACTTTTTTGAGAAAGTCAGAACTCGGAATAATGCATTAAAAAATAGAAAAAACTTTCCCCATATAGACAAAGCATTTTCCCCCTCCCAAAGCCTGCAGCTTCTGCAAAAGTTGGGTCCTCTTGGATTGTAGGAGTAGGAGGAAATGAATGTGGCATGCACATGACTAGAAGGAAATATACGTTTAAAAAAAAATAAACGTAGAAGTATGGTTCGATATATGGTACAACGGGCTGCCATACTATGTTTTGGCCACGTAGGAGACCCCGGATGCCCCACGGCGTGGTGACGTCGCATGCTAACGTCTGAAAAACATCGGCAGATGAGATGTAAGTATCTATGCGCTTAATTGACCGTACTGTGAGAAAAACACATCGCCGTTTAATCTAGCTAACCCTTGTTCTCCGGATATACACAGCGATACAACAAACCAACCCCAAAAATAACAACTACCTGTTAAGGTTTTCTTCATATCAGCTAACATTAGCTAACATAAGGCTAGCTGCGAAACGTTCAGTCAGTGTGAGGGTAATTCAGAAATCAACAGTTCGGAAATCCTATCATTGAGTAAGTGATAGACTTATCTTATGTTATCTGTTTTTTTGGTTTTCTTTTTTTCACATACTGTAAATAAGCTAACTGGCAATCTCCGACTCAAATAGCTAAACCATAGATAGGAACATTGGGTTTAAAGCACTGATGTGATTGTTAAAATTAAGTGCCTTAATATTTAACCAGCTAACAAACTTTTCTGGCTACAATTAAGTCATTAAGGGTTGGCTTGGTTTTCTATCATGCGTCATTTGGACATAGCATTCATCCCATGGTCTGATAAAGTATTGAGTTTGTAATGTTTGCCAGACTTTCTTGCAATGTTTGCAAGTTGTTTTGAGCAACATTTGGTCCATAGTTCTTCAGGCTTTTTGAAGATCTTTCAAAGTGATTTTGTTCCTTAAACACTGGATGCTTTTTTGTTGTTCATTTTCATTTTCAGGTACACAGGATGGTGTCTCTCGGGTCCTTTTTTTTTTTTTTTTTTTTAAGTTGGACTTTTATTTAACCAGGTGAAAGTTTAAAAAACCTCCACACTGACAGCTGCAACCAAGCCGCATCAGAAAAAGCTACAGTTTAACTCAAAATCGATGTCGTGTAAACTGCGCCTCAGGCTGGTTTTATTTTTTTATTTCTTTAAATGTGCCCATTATAGTAAAGAGGGAAGATCTATTGTATTTGTTGGGCCAAAACATGCAACAGAAATTTCCTTAAAAGAAAAAAAAAACAGTATCTACTTCTAAAAAAGGAGCATCACAAACGTCGGAGGCCTTTGCTTTTCTCTGCCGTCCTGGTAGCAACATCTTGTAGTTACAGATGTTTGGAGAATTTTCTCAGGGCTTCTCTTGTGTGCGTCCAACTATTGATTCTAGTTTCTGGAGACTTTAATAACATTCTCTTTTGAATATTTGATTTGTAATTATTAACTTTAAATTGTACACTTTGATTACTACTTTTGTATAAATTGAAAGCAGCAGAATCTTTATTAATGATAGGCTACTAAATGCTCTTTGTTTTCTGATTACAAAGAGCCTAAAACTCTGAATAAAGTTTCTACATTTGATATCTTTGCAACGATGCAGGGCGGCACTAGTTCTTGTCAGCAGTTTGATCTAACCTTAGCCATTGTTAATTATAAGATTCAGAATTACTTCTGCCATGCTAAAATAATTGGAACCCATTATTCAGTTGTATATATGTATAGAATTTGCAGTGAAAATGTTTTTCTGCATCATCATGACGTTATTTTTGAACACCTGTCTGGTAAGGCAGGCAGGTGTGTCTTACCTGGAGAACTTCTCGCAAGCAAAACATGGTTTAGCAATGTCTGTTTTTAATGAAGATTTTACGACCTCAATAAATACATTTTACGAATGCTTGTGATATGAGACAGAAGGCCTTTTCATCACACCGCTTTTCTCAATTAGTGTGTGAAATCCTTTGATTTTTTGCCAATGTCACACTTCAAAGTACAAAAGGTACATGAGTACATGAGTCACATGACTAGTATGTGGCTTGCTCTTTCTTCAACACAGGCGTGTTTTACCCCTAATTACTATGTCTTTTGTAATGCTCATTATGTTAAGTCATGATCATAAAAGCAGATATCAGTTTCAAGGGTCAAAAAAACAAAACAAAAACAAGTACATTTAGTGTGCAGGAAATTTTCTTGTTTCTTTAGGTATTTTGCAATAAGTTTGCAGCTGTTACACAAGTCGAAATTTTGTATGTGGTGTTTGTAATAGGTTTGTAATGGTCGTAGGTTGCATGTTTTCTTTTATGGTTCATCAGTGTAAACTGACATTGAAACAAGTCTCTGGTTAAATTTGATGTCAAAATACCTGTGCTCTTTGTACCAGGATGTCTCAACTCTGTCAACATTGGTGGCTGTTTATCCACCCGGTAATGTGGTTTTCAGGGAGTTTGTGGAGTTGATGTCCGTCCCTCATGTCAAATAAGGCGTTGATATCATCTGATGGTAATGTTAAGCCCTTGAGGGACTTTATTAGATAGGGTTAGGCTGCCATAACTCATCTTTTTTTATTTTATTTTTGGTGGGCATAAGGTTTTATAAAGGAAATTTCAAACTGTTATAGTTTAGGCCTAAGCAACTCGGTTTTAAAACCTGTGATGTTGTATGAACAAAGTGAGCGTTTTAGATAATAAATTAATGATGTAGCATTGTTGTAAACCTGGAAGTAAAATCTTTTAAAGCTGTGATAGCTTTATATATCTTTTTTTTTCTTTAATATGTTAACAGCCTTGTTCCGAAGGTAGTTGGAAAAATTATTTATAAGCCAACATTAGAGGAGCTACAGGGGTAGCAGTAGACTAGAAACCAGCATTGTACAAAACATCGTTTGGACATTCTTCCATTTTGTTTACAGATCTTCAGATTTGGATTAGTTCACCAACAGCAATAATATTGGTAACTGATGTTAGAGTTTTTATTTCTTATATGAAACAATGATAGAAACAACAGCAAATATGTGAACAAACCAGCTTCTACAGCTGAACTGGGCAGTATTTCTTTACTTAATATATTCCTGTTTTCTACTGTCTGCTGCTTTTATTTGTATGAATTGTGTGTGTGTAAGAAGGAGAGAGAAAAATGTCTAGTTTTACTTAAAAATGCACAAATCAGCAGTTCGTTTACTGAATGAATCCCTCCCCTGACATCTCTGACAGACTCCTCTCTCTGTGTAGCCGATGTTAGCGAGCGCCACAACACTACAGGAGCAAGCAGCACGTTCACTTAACGTAAATGAGAGTCCTCTTTCTTTTCTGCTTATTGTTATGACCTAAGGACCCACCCCCGCCTCGCTGCTGCGTTTTTTGTTTTTTTTTCCCTTTTTTGTTCTTATTTTTCTTATTTCTTTCATATTTTTTTATTTTTCTCAACTGAACTAAGTAAGAAACAAATCCATTCAAAGCAAAGATATTGTTCATCAGCCTTGTTTGTTCATTGAAGTAATACAGTGTACAAAGGTTTTGCTGTAATTGAGCAACTGGCATCTGCAACACAAACCTTCTAAAACCATCTAAAATTTAGCATTTTTTTATACGAGCATATGAGGATTATGCAGTACGTTTTATGGTTTTATTACTGTATCAGCACATTATATGTTGTCTAACACATCAAACTATTTCTGAGACCATAAATCTACCTAAATGGTTGGACAAAGACTTCATAAACCAGTAGTAGAAAGAATAGGTAGGTATGCCACACCTGAATTCATTTCATAACTGAACTTTTTTTTTTTTTTTCCCGAATGTTGCGTGTTAACAAACTAGACAAACAAGCCAGTCCTAAAAAAAAAACAAGACAAGATGCCAGATATCAATCAACCTTCAAACTTAACACCTTAAGTACTTAAAAGGATCATCCGTTCATTCATCCATTTTCTTTACCCGCTTCGACCTGTCCGTGTCGTCGGGAACTGGTGCCTATCCCCAGCAGTCACTGGGAGAGAGACAGTGGACATCCTGGACAGGTCCCAAGTCCATCACAGGGACACATAGGGACAAACAGGATAATCAACCTTTTCATGCTTTCATTCTCACCTAGGGACAATTTAGAATTACCAGTTTCAAAAAGATCTTGGTTCTTTTTCAACTTTGCTCAGTGTTTCACTATGGGAACCGCCTCAGCGTGACCAACTACAAAAGCTCCAATGACATGTCTTTCCAGCCAATTGTGTTTAAAAATGGTTCATTTCTCAAGGCTTCTAATGCTCAGCTGCTCCCCCTGTTGATCAAAGGTCTGAGACAAATAATGGAAAAATATGAGTTTAGTCAAGCATCTCATTTTCTCAACATGTGTTCCTTTCTTCGTCTTGTAAAACACCGTTTCACAGCATGCTTCACCACCTCTAATGGTTTATCATGGCAAACATAAACCTTATAGCATTTTAGTATAGTTTTGTTTTGTTGTCATGCTTCAGACTCTGAACACTTGGAAGACTCGAGTATGACTTGTGGATAATGTTTTTGTAAAGACACTAATGTATAACATGCATTTGCGTAACTCTGAGCTGGATCTCATCTACATTTTTGTTTCTTTTTTGTAGGAGTTGTACTTTCTGAAAATGCATAGAAGCAGAGAAAAGATGGATGTAGAAAAAATGGAAGCCCTGAATCAGGTGCGACTCTTTTGCGATGCCAAATTTTCACAAATGTGTTGCTGCCATAAAATTCAAAATTACCTTTTCTTTTCCTAAAAGTTATGGTTTTTGGTGTTAAACATTTTGGTTTACCATTTTCCATTGTGAGTAAAATATTAGTATATGAAATCTGTGACTCTTTGCATTCTTTACTATATTCTGTTGTAATAATTAGGAAATTAGTAGGTGTGGATTTGAGAGGTGATGTTTTATGTGTTTTTATGTAGTATCTTTTCATATGATAACATTTTTTGTTCTTTATCCGTGAAGAGTAAGAAGAAACTGAGAGTGTGTGTGGCAACATGCAACAGAGCAGATTACTCCAAGTTGGCCCCCATCATGTTTGGGATAAAATCCAACCCAGATGAGTTTGAACTGGAAGTTGTGGTGCTTGGGTCCCATCTCATTGATGACTACGGGTAAGACCATTTGGCTTTTTAAATAAGCTATCGTAAAACATTGAAGTTTGCATCTGCTTCTACATGTGTTGAGTTTGCATTTTGTATTTATCATAAAGGTCTGCACTTTTTTCTAAGCTTTTTCTCTAATGTTTTGATGTTTTCCTTCCATTTCCCGCTCTCTAGAAACACTTTTCGTATGATCGAGCAGGATGATTTTGATATTGGCTCCAAGCTGCACACCATCGTTAGAGGAGAAGATGAAGCAGCTATGGTGGAGAGTGTTGGCCTGGCGTTGGTGAAACTCCCTGATGTCCTACAGAGACTGCACCCTGACATCCTGGTGGTACACGGCGATCGTTTTGATGCTCTCGCCCTGGCAACTGCTGCAGCACTGATGAATATCAGAATATTTCATTTGGAGGGAGGCGAGGTCAGAAAGTTTCGTAGTTAAGCAAATGATTTGTTTTATCTTGCACCGTGCATGTGTTGAGCACGCTTTATGCTGCTGTGCATGTTTAGCCTTTTGTACTGTGAAAATTTCTGCTGTATAAGAACCTTCCGAATATTTGTTATGAAGTTATACCCAGCATAAAGAAATTTTCTCATCTCGCCCGTGCCCTTTGCAGATTAGTGGAACAATTGATGATTCAATCCGCCATGCGATCAGTAAGCTAGCCCATTACCATGCCTGCTGCACACGAATGGCTGAGCAGCACCTCATTGCCATGTGTGAGGACCACTCTCGCATCCTCCTGGCTGGCTGCCCCTCGTACGATAAGCTGCTGTCAAGTCATTGCAGAGAAGACTACATGGATACCATCCGGAGCTGGATTGGTATGCACAAATAAAAGAATTTAAAAAGAAATCTGTAAAATTTATGATTTGTGTAAATTGACACCCTACAAGCCAGTAACAATTCTTTCTCTCTTTTGTGTTCAAACTATGCATTCACTGAGATTGTCCTGGTTGGTTAGTTTGCTATCTTTATCCCACTCCATAAGAGCTGAGAAAAAAAATATTTTTATCTGAACAAAACATAGGTTCCCAAATTCCATTCATTGCTATCAGGATTCTTGTCTTTCATCTGTCTTTTTTTTTTCTCTCTCTCTCTGTCTCTGTCTCTCTCTCTTTCTCTCTGTATATATGTATGGATGGATGGATAGATAGATATAGCTGGGAGTTGGCACAGTGGTTAAGTCACACGACCTTTGGTATGGGAAGATCGAACGGGAGACGTTTGAGCCATTAACAAGGTCTGCGTCAGATGTTGGGTCAAAACAGGAGATAGAAGCCACTGACAACAAGAAAGAAAGCTCCTCACAATGCACGGAGGGTTTCACCCTAAGTCCAGCACCCTGACACTGTACACTAAGAGAAAGGAGGGAGTCAGAGGACTCATGAGCATCAGAGCCACTATACAGGATGAAACAACCACGCTTTTGAAGACCTAATATTTCCAAAAAAGACTTTCTGAAGCTTTTGCTTGGGATCATTATTTTAAAAAATGCAACAGTATTTATTATTTATTATTTATTATAACTTGCGATTATTAAGAGGATTTGGGCTTTTTTGATTTTACATTTGAATTAAACTATACTATACTTCATTGTTAAAGACAGTAGGTCATGTGTGATGTTTTTGGTTTCTTTTCTAGGTGACAACATACAGGACCATGACTACATTGTGGCGTTACAGCATCCTGTCACCACAGACATCCAGCACTCTATAAAGCTGTATGGACTGATGTTGGACGCACTAATCTCCTTCAACAAGAAGACACTCATTCTCTTTCCTAACATCGATGCAGGTTAGAGATACTTACAGGGCCTTGCAAAAGTATTCATCCCTCTTGGTAATCTTTCTATTTTGTTGCAACTTGAAATTAATTGGATTTTAAATTTGATTAAAAATGAAATACACTGGACTTGTTCTTTAGTTTGTACTTTCATGTGGTCACTTTGTTTTTCCTCATACATCAGGTTTACAGGAAAAACAACAACGCTAAACAAACTTATTTTAAGACACCCTGGAATTGTGTAGAGCTGACTTTAATTGACCTTCCAGACTTATTTAAAAACACGTGTTACTGCTACTAGCTTCTAGTGACTAGAACTTCTCTTTACAGGGAGCAAAGAGATGGTCCGTGTTATGCGAAAGAAAGGCATTGAGCAGCATCCAAACTTTCGGGCAGTGAAGCACATTCCTTTTGAGCAGTTCATCCAGCTTGTTTGTCATGCTGGTTGCATGATCGGGAACAGCAGCTGTGGCGTGAGGGAAGCCGGTGCCTTTGGCACACCTGTCATTAACCTGGGAACCAGACAAACAGGCAGAGAAACTGGTAGGTTTCACTTGTTGCTAATAAGGTCGTGAATGCCTTTTTTGTTTTTTGAAGGCAGTTTCTCGTCTGACACAATTACATTTTGGAAGATTGTGACAAAAATGGCCGTAGGGCTGAACTATACAGCAAAAAAAAACAAAAAACTTTTCTATATAGATCAGTCTTGATCATAAAAAATACATCTTTTTGGAGTGTGTTCAAATATTCAATATAAGAAAACTCCAGTAGTCTTAGTTCTACTATCTTTGTGTTTCTAGTGGAACGGTTCACATATTTTTAATTTGATATGGTGTTGTCACTACTCAGTAATGGGTTGTTGTCTCTGTCACTAGAGCCACTATCATTATTGCATTATGCAATTTTGTTTTTTGATTGCCCTGCTCTACCTCAAAAGCAAGGTTCCATCAAAGCACCGAGTTTGATTTTCTTAAATTGCTAATTCAACCATTTATGTATTTCGCCTGATATGTTCTGAACAACTGTGGTGACATTTCTGTCTGTCAGGTGAGAATGTTTTACACGTCAGAGATGCTGACACCCATAAGAAGATCTACCATGCACTGGAGCTACAATTTGGAAAGAGATATCCCTGGTATGTACTGGCCTTAGTTCTCTACTTTTTTTAATTGTGAAAATCCATTTAAATTGAATTTTCACTCTAACTGTGAGTTACAATAAACTTAGAGTTGTAAATTGAACTTCGTTCTCATTTTGTATGCATTTTTAAGAACATAATTCCACTGTTTTCAGTGTAAGAAATAATGATTCAAGAGGTAGACATCAAGAAAATCTTAAACTTTGCCATACTAAAGATTGGGTTTTGTACTCTTGATAACAAGATGTGATAATTCTTAAAGTATAAAAGCAAATCCAAATGTAATTTGGCAGTTTGTGCAGTATGTCACGGCTCCCAGGGTGCCTGTCATACTAGGAATCCCCATTAAATGTCAACAGTAATCACTTGCACATGTTCATTTGAATCATGCACTAGGAAATAGCAAAACATGGAAGGAGGCCAAATTTATGACTCAAATATACACAATACAAATGTAATACTTCTTACATTAATCATGTTTGTGTGTTTCACCTAAAAATCTGCTTATGACTGTTGTAATACAAAAAAATAGATCTAAAAACACATAATAATGTGAATGAACAATATTTGTTTCGAACCAGCTCTAAAATCTACGGCGATGGAAACGCGGTGCAGCGTATTCTGAAGTTTCTGCGAACTGTTGACCTGAACGAGCCCCTGCAGAAGACCTTCTGCTTCCCCCCCGTGAAAGACCCCATCTCTCAAGACATCGATCATATCCTGGAGACCCAAAGTGCTCTATCCGTTGACCTGGGAGGAACCAACCTCCGGGTGGCAATTGTCTGCATGAAGGTAGGTTGCATAAACTGTTAAACGGACAGACAAAAGTATTTATTCTTACACCTCTGTTCCCCTGGTTTTATTATTCCCTTGTTCATGTGTTTTTGTCTGTGGTGTTCGCAAAATATCCCATGAACGTGATTGCACATCTGCAACCGATTAACTTTTGGAGTCAGCCTGATTCAAGATGGTCGCCACAGCTGATCAACCTTAAAAAATACATAACATGCCAATGACTCAGTCAGTTTTACAGATATTGAGCTGACATTTGTATTAGCTGAGAGTAATCCCCAACAAATGCTCCAAGTGCTGTCTGACAGCACAAGATCTTTGTCTAAAACTTTGGTATTAGCTGTTGGAGTCAACTATGTCGGTCTGTAATCTGATGAACCACTGGATGGGTTTTAACAAAAGTAATTATTAGATCTTTGTGTACAACTTAGTAACTTTTGTAGTCAATTCAAGATGGTCGCTAAAGACAGTTAACCATAGGAACACAAAAATCACTATTCTCAGTCAATTCTACAGATATTGAGCTAAACTTTGGTTTGGTGTTACCGAAGAAGGATCCCCAACACATTCTCCTAGCGCTAACAGATCCAGTGAGTTCTCGCAGTGGTGTCTAAGATTGCACACAATGTTATTCTCAAGATTTGACCAAAATGGCCGTAACTCTGCTCCTCAGCATTAGTTTAAAACTCGAGCAAAAAAGCACCGGATGATATTTGTTCCTTCAAGGAATGTTAGAACACTTAAAGATGATTGTTTCACTTTTAAAAGTTCAAATAAATGTAAACTAAAACCTATAATGTTCAAGGGGGCTACGTTGAATGATACAAATATATAAATATTTTTTAACTTTTCATGTTTTTTACATCTTCATTTATTCATTCCTTTGGATTTTTTTTTTTTTTATCTCTCTGTCTGTCTTTCTGTTTTTGTCCAGGGCAACATATTAAAGAAATACACTGAAACCAATCCGAACACCTTTGAGGAAAGGATGTTTCTGATAATAAAGATGTGCAAAGATGCCATGCGGGATGCTGTGGGCCTCAACTGTAGAATACTTGGTGTTGGTATGAAAACACATGCAGCTCAGTTTCCTTAAAGAAAACCAGCTGTGAGGATGACACATATGCTTTCAATCTGCTTTTCAGGCGTTTCTACAGGTGGGCGTGTAAACCCACAAGAAGGTGTTGTCCTTCACTCCACGAATCTGATCCAGGAGTGGTCTTCTGTGGACCTCCGGACACCCATCTCAGACGCTCTAGGCCTATCAGTCTGGGTCGACAACGATGGAAACTGTGCTGCACTGGCTGAACGGAAGTTTGGTCATGGCAGGAGAGTGGAAAATTTTGTCACCATCATTACAGGAACAGGTGACGTTGTTTTTTTTTGTTTGTTTGTTTGTTTGTTTTCTTTCAGTTGTGTGTTACAACTAAAAAGCATGATCACTGACAAAACGGGTACATTCAGAATTCAAATAATATCTTTTATATGTTTTTTTTCCACAGCAAGTAATCATTGAGCTTTTTGCTGCGTTAATCTTAATGACTTCTTTTAAATGTGTAATGTTATGATCAAAAATGAAACTTTTAATGCCACAGTGACAACTAGTCTCCACTTGTTAACATTCGTTGCCAAGCTGCCAAAATCAATTGAAAAGCTGAAAGTTGCTCTCAAAATGAAACCAAAGTCAAAATGAAAACTTTTTTTTCTTGTCAGATCATCACTGCAGAATGCAGCAGCCATTAATCTTTTTAAGATAGTTAAGTTAGAAATCTGTGTCATTGTGTTTGTGTTGATTATATGCATTTCTTTATATGTAATGGTAGCTTTTGTAGTATTTAGAGAAGTTTTGTTTGAAGTTAATAAGCGTTAAATTGTGAAATGTTGGTCTGGCTAATGTTTTACTTAGATTTACCCAGACATTTGACATAATTTAGCTCAGCTTTCACGTATCATTAGTTGAATCATAATCATTAAAACCTGACTTTTGTAACTGACTGACTCAATTTTATGAGTTAATTTAAGTTAATCAAACTAATTGCTCAGTTGATCAAAATCTCAAAGTGAAAATGACTATTTTGACTCTGTAGGTATTGGAGGAGGAATTATCCATCAAAATGAGCTGATCCATGGCAGTACCTTCTGTGCTGCTGAGCTGGGTCACATCAAGGTTTCCCTGGAAGGTCCAGAGTGTTCCTGTGGCAGCCATGGCTGCATCGAGGCTTACGCATCCGGCTTGGCCCTGCAGAGAGAGGCAAAAAGACTGCATGATGGTGAGCAATTGCTTTTGTTTCTTAGGCTTCTGGGTATCATGTTCCTAAAGCAAAGAACAGTTCCTCTAAAAATAACATTTTTAAAACAAAATTTTAATTTGCTGTTTTTATTTTTTATGCCACCTACAGAATAGTTTGCAGCATTGCTCAAAAGCATTGTATTAGTAACACAAACTGAGTACTGGGTATTTCTAAATTAAAATGACTTGAAGTACAGTATGTCTGTACCTTCACACATATATGAACTTGAGTGACATCCCATGAAAATGTCCAAAATATATTGTTATCCTGAAGCATTAAGAGTTCCTTTCACTGGAACAAAGCGGCCGAGCCCAACTCCTAAGAAACCACCCCACACCATAATCCTCCCTCCACCAAACTTGTACGGAGACAAACCCAAACCCAGACTTGTCCATCGGATTGCCAGACAGAGAAGCATGATTCGTCCCTCTAGAGGACATGTCTCCACTGCTCTAGAGTCCAGTGGCGGCGTGCTTTACACCACTCCATGTGATGCTTTGCACTGAACTTAGTGATGTAAGGCTTGGATGCAGCTGCGCGGCCATGGAAACCCATTCCATGAAGCTCTCTACATCCTGTTCCTGAGCTGATCTGAAGGCCATGTGAAGCTTGAAGGTCTGTAGCTGTTGACTCTGCAGAACGTTGGTGACCTCTGTTCATTACGCCCCTCAGCATCCGCTGAACCGCTCTGGGGATTTATGTGGCCTACCACATGCTGTCGTTCCCAATCGCTTCCACCTTGTTACGATCCCACTAACAGTTGACTGTGGAATATGTAGTAGCAAGAAAAGTTCACAACCGGACTACTTGCACAGGTGGCATCCTATCATGGTACCACACTGGAATTCACTCCTGAGAGCGACCCATTCTTTCACAAACGTTTGCAGAAGCAGTCTGCATGCCTATGTGCTGATTTTATACACCTGTAGCCATGGAAGTGATTAAAACACCCAAATTCAATGATCTGGATGGGTGAGGTAATACTTTTGGCAATAAAGTGCATGTTAAATAAAAATGAATTCATATCATTATCCGCAATTGTCACCTATTTTAGTGGCAGTTACCACTATAATAAAAACAAGCTTGAGAAGTGAAGTGAGCAGCAAACAGATCTTTAAAGAGAACCCTATTAGTTTTTAGTAGCCTTTTACACCTTTTGTGTTTCCTCCTAATTTTTTAAACACTTTACATATATTACAATTTATATATATATATTGCGTTTTCCTAATCTGATGCTGTTCTCTCCAGAGGACCTGCTGAAGGCGGAAGGGATGGATATAAAACTTTCTGAGCCAATCACTGCTGCCCACCTCGTCAGTGCAGCCAGAATGGGGAATCCCAAAGCAGAGGCAGTTCTTTGCAAAGGTTAGTGCACAAAGCACACAAACACACACACAATCATAATTCTCTTTGAGAATTTAAACTTTTCTACAACAATATGGCAACTTACAATGTAAACAAGTTTCCACCACAGTAGTGTTTTTCTCTCATAGCCCTAAACTTGTTTTTAACATTGAGATAGATTAACGATTGGATAGATATGCTGCTGATCACATAGGGGAAACTGTTTTACAGGTCATGTTTGACATCTGATTATTGGGGCAAAATTGTGGCCATATATATATTAACTGGCAAAAAATATCAAGAAACCTAGCGGACCAAAAAAAAAGTATAGAAGCTGTATCAGTTTGGAGCCGTAGATGCAGACAGTATGTCCGAAGCCTAATCAAAGAAAACCTCTACCTCTGTCTTCTTCTTACAGCATCCACAGCACTTGGTGTGGGGATTGTAAACATCCTCCACATAGTCAACCCCTCACTGGTGATTCTGTCAGGAGTTTTGGCCTCTTACTACAAGGAACCAGTACAGCACGTCATCTCGGAGAAAGCGCTCATCTCCTCCCAGAGTATCAAGGTCGTTACAACTGACTTGGACGAGCCAGCTTTACTTGGAGCTGCTAGCATGGTGTTAGACTATGCAACAAGGAGGACATATTAAGGGCTCTAGTGTTGGTTCTGGAAATATTAGGGCACTGATTACTTTTTTTGAACTTTGTTTACCAAAACATATAAAAAATATGGTTCTATAATGTACATGGGCTAGTCGTATAAACTGAGGTTTAATTCTAAAGTAAGAATATTGAAATTGAAAGTAATTTTTGGGGTATATTGCACAATGGGCATATTAGAACACTGATTTTTGGTACTTCGGAGAATTTTCTTGATGATACGTTACTGGTTTATGGATCTTCTTGACTTAAGTTTTCGGTTTCGCCGTTGAAGTGTAGCTCAGTGGAGCTGACATCAACTGATTGACTCTGTGATTTTCGAGTATTTCATTTATTTTTCCAAAAACTAGGCTGGTGCATTTGCTGTATGTTGTAGGTTATTTTCCATCTGAACTACGAGTGCTGTCAAATTCTTAATGTTGTGTTAAGATGAACCTGAGCATGCAATTTATTTATATGAATGAAGGATTCACACGCCACAGTAAAGTCTCCGTATTCCTTCTGGTGAAGTCTTCTCTTCATGGTGGAATTGAGCTCTTTTCTTACATGTTCAAACTGGGCTTGTGGCCTCTTCATTGGGTATTACCCTTGTACGTAAAAGTACAAAGGTAGAATTTGGGAGTCAAAGTAGGTCAGACAACACATCTGGGCTGGCAGTAGAAGTAGTCTGAGCCAAACTGGAGTGTGTGAAATGGGAGGGGATTCGTACTCTTACACCCTGGTGTTGTGACTGGGCTGCCTGTTTGGTCTGAAGGGGAACAGCAGGGACTCTCAACAAGAGCACTTTTGTGATATGGTGCAACAAGTTCTTAAAGTGTTGTGGATAATGCTATATAGGCTAGCTGGAGAGTGTTCTACACGGGACTAGATAAATAAATGAATGGACATTTAGGTCCATTCATTTATTTGTTTATTTTTCTCTAAGAATGTAACAAATTGTTGATTTGACCTTTTAGCTTAAGATGCGTTTCACTGGGACCAGAACTCCCTGGACCTCATTTTAAATTTGCCAGAAATTATGCTTTTCAAATGGTTGCCAGATCTTTCCACCTTAAAGAGCTGTAATCTTCCACTATTTTGGATGGTTATTGCCTCAATTTAAAGCTAAAACTCTTCACTTTCAGCCCATATACATTATATCACCTCAATTTGAATATGATTTTTTAAAAAGAACCTAACTTCAGCCCTGGATCATTTAGGACTGTTTCCAACAAGGGGACCTCTTCAAAGCTAGAACAAAAGACGGTGTGTGCTAAATTAAATGCTAGCAAAGTTTATTCTATTTAAACTGTTCTGCAACTGCTTCCGACTTCAGAAGGTAGTGCTGCTTGAGTCGTCCATAAAGGTAGAAGCCTGGACACATGATGTGAAGTAAGGCAAGTATGAAGGGCCTTTAATGCAGTGCCTCCAGTGAGATCAATATTTAATGAAGTCCCAGAGTTTAAAAGTGACCAAAATGCTGCGAAGACGTTCTTCTGTATTGTAGCTTTTGTTTCCATTGTAACTAATTCATTTGTCAGTTCTCAGTGTATCCTCATGAATGTGTCATTCTTAAGTTCATTTCTGTTTAAGTTTAGACAGAATTGCCAAATGTTGTGTTACATTTCTACGTGTTACTATATCTGTTATTTTAAGGTGGTACAGAAACTATGCTGACAAATGTTGTGTGAATGTTTTATCATTATAGCTGCTTCAGTATAATGAAGGTTCCAAGGTGAGAAGGTTTGGGTTTGTTTTTGTTTTTTTTAAATATGTATGCCATTTTACCACTAACCTTAAGAAAAAGATAGCCTTTTGAAGAAAAATTACAACCTTTCTATGTTCTACATACTGCAATATACAGTACATGGTGTTTTACTTTTTAAATAAAATGCAATATGTTTATTGAGAATTGTTGGGCCAAATGGTGACTATAATCTTTTGAAAATTAACAAGAAATACTTTGTTTGATTAGAATATTCTAACGCTGTTCACAACATTACAGTTACTAACACTGATGTATTTCTAAGTGTAAACTGTGAATCGGTCTTTCCACTCACCATCTATGATCATTGGCGCTGAATAGCTTCTTCACTTTTCTAGGAATGTATGCTCCAACAGGAAACAGCTCTGATTTACCCTGAGATTGTTCTTGTGTTTTAAAGTCAGTCCCACCTACATGTGACAGGTGAGTCAGGTGAATGTTCACTGGTCACCTGAGCCTTCTGAGGCTATCAGGGATGTTAATTATTCACCAGCGGGGACATTCTGCCGGTAAAAGGACACAACTGTTTTAGTGCAAAGACAAAACCACGAAGCAAGATAGTGTTGGATGTAGAGCATGTGAAGTGCCAAAGAAATATAATAATGAAGAGATCGGAGAAGCAAATGCTGCTACAGATACAGGACTTGGAAAAAAAATGTTTTCTAATTTCAGCAAGACAACACATCGTTTGCACATCACATATTCTTTAGGTTTGGCCAATGATTATATATGCAGGGCTGGTACTAAACGATTTCTGTTTAGTACCAGCAGTCTGTTGCAAATGTTTGTTCCTTGTGTTTTAGGTTAAATAAAAGTTACCAAATAAAAAAAATATATTTTCAGTGTGAATGCTGAGTGCTAGATGTTGAAATTTGGTGAATAAGCTGAAACTCAACCATAAAAGTTAAGTTCCTGTTAGCAAAATGCAGCTAAAACAAAAAAAGAGCAAAATTATTTAAAAACAAAAATGAGCAAAACTGGCGATAAGTGCAAAAAAAAAAAAATTAAAATGATCCAAACTAGACAAAAGCTAAATGGAGCACAAGACAAACAGAACAAGTATGCTGGAGTAGATTTTTGAAAGAAAACAATGTTTTGAAGGAGTTGAAGAGATCTCAATATATCTGTGGTGAAATCTTTATAAAGTTAAATATTTTGAAAAGTATAAAAGTAATGAATACTAAAAGTCCTAGCACAATATTCCTGATTAAACTTTATGTTTGACATATAAATAGTTCTGGTACAAAGCATAAAAGAAGCTATTAAAAGGAAAATTATCAGTATTTACTATAACTAGGTGATTTTCTTAGATATGAAAAGGTGGTAGATTTCGGTTTTGCAGCATGTTTATTGATTTAGGAAACTTGTCTAATTAAAGACAAAAGTATCTACAGCATATGAACAAGCCACAAGTCTATAAAAAATTCATGTAGGGACTTGAGAGGATCACTTGGCTCTTCAGCTGATCTGCTTACTGTTTGCCAAAGCCTGTTAAGAAATGGTCCTAATAAGAAAAGGTGGCAAGAAAAAAAAGACAGATGTATCCTAAATTACACAAGAATTGACTATGAAAACTAACAACATGGAAAGGTTATTCTAAATTTAAAATCTTAAATCATCAGGACAGAGGTGAGAGTGACTTTCTACTGCTATCTATAAAACATGGAGGTTTTGCCAAAACTGATGGATTTAAGGACGCAGAAAAAAATGGCAGATGTTTGATCCAGAAAGTGGCACAAACTCGAAACGTGCCTAATTTGTAATGTCTTCATTTTTCTTTACGAACATAGCGTGTACTGCCATGTGCTAAAAGCATTTCTGTATGGACAAATGTGTGATTCTGATCACCACCAAAATTTAATCATTTGTTCTTTGTGGCAACTTCAACATATCCTGGAAATTTCATTTAAATCTGTTCATTACATTTGGAGTAATCTTGTGCACAGACAAAAAAAAAAAAAACCAAACATTACAGAAAACACATACCTCTTTGCTCAACTGTTGTGAAGCAGTCAGGGATTAAACTTGGAATATTCTGGGGAACAATTCCATCAGCAGAATGGGGGGAAAAAATGGCAACAAACTCCAGGCTGGGATTATCAATAAATGTAGTCCAGATAGTTATTATAAAGGTCATTAGTTCTATGCAAACTATTTTACTTTTTTGTTTGTTTGGTTGTTTCATTTATGGTAGTGTGTTTCCAAAATTCCTACTGCGTTTTGCAGAACCTGGAGAGGTTAAAAGGGCGAGGCAGGTCCATTTGTATTGCACATTTCAGCAACAGGGCAACTCCAAGTGCTTTACATAAACATTTAAAAATATTGTGACAATGTGCAAAAGAACAATAAAAGCGTAAGATAAGAATTGAACATTTCATGAAATTAAAAATTAAAACCAAGCTCTGATTAAGAACTTGAATAAAAGAATTAAAATAAAATATAGCATACAATATCAATCAAACAGGACGGTCTTTAATCTCAGCCGGTTTTCTGGGAGTTTGTTCCAAATATTTGGTGGATAAAAGCAGCTTCTGCGTGTTTGGCTGGTTTTGACTTGACAGAGAGCAGATTTAATCCAAATGACCTCAGAGGTTTAGAGCATCTAAAGTTAATGTGCACTTAATCAATATTGTAATTTTAGGCATTAAAGAAAAGTATCTGGAGCCCAGGGGCCCAAAGTATCCTTAAGCCTGCCCCGCACTTTAAAACATACTAAATAAAAAATAGATTGTTCTGTCAGTTCTTTCAACTGGAATAAATCAAAGACATGGAAATCAAAGTAAACTAACTCTCTTAATCGTACCTCAAAACCCTGACTGCGGATTTTTTAAAAGCTCGGACACACGTATTAGGTCATGAGATCTATGTGCAGAAATCCTAAGATTTGATTGGTCTAATTCCGAGCCTGCTGTTAAACGATTGGTTAACCATCCTATCAGTCATCTACCTTGATTTGCTATTGGCTAGTATTCCATTTCCGTTTGACTAGCCTCAATCCCCCCTCCCTCTCTTCGCCCTTCTTCCCGTTTAGCAGAGCTCTTATTGTGAATTGCTACACCTGCTAACCGTCCTACGAAACAACCTCGCCATGGATGATTTTGACATGCTGACCGCACCCGCCGCTGGAAACGGCGTCGGCTCGGAGGAGGACCCCGCTGCCGCGTTTTTGGCTCAGCAGGAGAGCGAAATAGCTGGGATAGAAAACGACGAGGGCTTCAGCATCCTTGACGGCGGAGAGGTGCCTTCGTCGCTGAGGGATTCTAACGGTTTGTAACGGTCTGCGCTTCTGGAGCGCAGAAAGTTTATATTTAGCTCAACGTTGTCTTGCCAGCCTAATCGCCCTCAATCTGTCGAGGCACACGGGCTTTATAAACCATTAAAATGCGAGCGTTCCGTCAACATAATCAGTAATTCGACACCGAGGCTGATGCGTTTACAGCTAGCTGCTAGCACGTCTGTCAGACGTCCACAACCCGCTAACAGTTTCTAAAATTCACATGTAATTGGTCATAAGGAAGGCGAATGGGCGATATTTAAAAAGAAAATTGTTTACCAACGTGTCTTTAAAGGAGCCTAGCTGTCTGATAACATCAGCTCCACCGTTCCTGGTCATTCATTGCTTCCTATTAGCTTGACGGCTGTGGCCATTGACACACATGCTAACAGCACAAGCAGGAAGTCCAGCCAGCAGCCTTTGGCCGTTATCTTCTCGTTTCCTTAAGGATTGCTGTGTGTGTTGAGCAACTTAGAAATGCTGACATGTCATACTTAAAGCGTTGGCTCATGGAGAAAAAAAAACAAACAGCAATAGTAAAGACCTAGTCAGGCTTTAGATAATGTAGTTTGTCTTATTATATACCTCATAATGTCTTCTGATTTATTCTTGATTTCTAACTGCTGTTTCTGCTACTTTTTTTTTCTTTTTTTCTTAGATGGTGCCATCAATGGAGAGTTCCATGGGGTAATACTACTTTGTTAGAATGCTCTTGAATTTATATAAATCTGTTTTTTTCTTTTTCTTCTGTACTTTTAGGATAAAGTCCTCCATTCATTTTGAATTAGCTCATGCTTCTCCTTGCTTATTCAGTCAACCAACTGTATATTTGGACTTGTGGGCACTAAGATGTTGTTTTTTTTTCTCTCTGACAACTACACCGTAAAAAATTTGTTGATTTAGATTTTTGCCCAAACTTTATGGTTTATAGTGAAATGTTTTGATAGTGTTTCAGCACAAAAACAAAAACCCCAACGACATGTGCAGCACTCTGTACATCCTATGTGAGGGCACTGTTAATTGGCATGCAGGCACACACTGTAGCCCTCTCATTGACATTACTTTATTCTTTTTTAGCATTGTTGCAGCGTGGCTTCAGTTTCTAACTCTGCAGGTTGAGATTCTCGCTGTCGATGACTCCTGCTTCCTTTTCCTGTGCTGTCATTGCAACATTTCTTTCCTTCTGCGCAGTCAGGGCTTCTGTCTGTGAGAGAAGCTCACTTTTAGGAACAAATGTACAGCCTGCAAACTGAAACCAAAATGCAAAGAAATGATTCCAGATTTTTAATTAAATAATTATAGAGATGATCAATTAAAAGTTTGTTCCTCAAATCTCAGCATCCATCAGCTGTTTTGTTTTTGTGAATTAACACAATTAACTTATTTAATTTCTTCCTTGCAGGAAAGCAACGGCCCATCAGATGCTTATGCAGCGATATCTAATGCGGATCGACTGCAAGCCGAACCTGAGAGTCTCCGCAAGTGGAGGGAGGAGCAAAAAGAGAGGCTTGAGCTGCTAGGTAAGTATGAAGTTGAGTATTTTTATGAAAGGATGGATGACATCTGTAAAGATGTCCTGAAGATTCAAAAATGTCTGGTTTTTTTGGTGGACGTGTACTACTACCTGAGGGCCAAAAGTATCTCGGTGATTATCTCCATTCAGTTGGTGAATGAATCAAGTCATTAAATGTTGCTTATTAACCAGCAGTTTAATCCACCTGCAGCTGAAATTGCGTTTGAAAAAAAAAAAAGTCACTCTTCGCTGGAAGAAACAGACTAAGAATGAGAAAACTGAGAAAAGAATTTTGCTCTTTAATTTTGTTATTCAGATTATTTTTAAGGTTAATTTTTGGGCAGAGTTTTTGATAAGCTAAGAGATCCCTGTGTTATAGGTGAGCATGCTAACTATGCTGCAAAGCTGTCTCTCTAAAAAAAAAAAAAAAAAAAAGGAATAAAAACCCCCAAAACTGCTTTCAAGCTTACCTGCCTGGCTGTGTTATGAATTACAAGGCTGAAGTTTGATAACTGGACATACTAGTAAAACAACAAGCATTTCGCTGATCGTTTATTTTTTATGTGACTTTATCCAGGTAGGATCACGTGCCTCAAGTTTCAGTTTAATGTGTAACTCTCCAATTATTCAGAGACTAAACAACCCCGTATTTGTCATTCTTCCCGCGTTTGTCGTTCCCACCCTCTGCAGATGCTAACTCTCGTAAACAGGAGTCCGAGTGGAAGGATAAGGCCAAGGTGGAGCTGGAGGAGTGGCATGCCAGGCAGAACGAGCAGCTGGAAAAAACCAAATCCCATAACAGGTAGTGGCTTTGAAGCCATTTTTAAAATCACGCCACTAACAAATGTGTTAGCAGATCTTGTCTTTTTCGAGCTGAACGATAGTTAATCATTTAAAAAGTGAAATGTTTTTTTGAACGATGAATCAGCAGTACCCTGTGCCCCCTGATAAAACAGATTAGTATGTTTAACTGCAACACCATTAAATGTGTTTCTTCTTATTCTCCACATTAATGCAGCTTAATGGATCGTAATAATTTGACTAACTGGCTATTTGGTTTAGAATATGGAATGCAAAGAAATAAAGATGATTCACCCTCCACTTCAGGTCAAAATCTCATTTGGAGACCAGAAACCCTAGGCCTTTGACTGTAATACTGAGAATACAATTGTGTGGTAACCAATATTACTTGTTTCTATCCTCTCCTTCCTTTTACTGCATTTCCTCTTGTCTTCTACCTTCTTGCTGCTCTGTCGTTGGGCGGATGTTTGTCCAGAGTGCTGGACGAGGACTTCTACAAGCAACCCTTCTCTGACCTCATTGGTTATGTGTATGTTGCTCCAACTAACATCTTCCTTTTTATATTCATTTCATTTTTTTTTTTTTTTTTTTTTTTTTAGATTTTTGTTACGTCCGTTTGTGACCACTGACATTTGTTTTATTAGAATTTATTTAAAAAAAAAAAAATTCCATTCCACCTTTTTAACATCCTGGATTAAAACTCTTGTTTTCTTACATGAACCATTTGTGGAGCTAAATTTAACCCATATTTATTTCTGCATGTCATTTGTAAGTAGGTGCATGTCAGAATATTAAAAAAAATCCTAGTCTCCTGCATGCATTTACACTAGAGGTAGACCGAATAATTGATCTGGTAATTAAGAGGTTTTAGAAACTGTTGGCATAGAATAAAACTGGCTCAGATGGTGGCCAGTGGCTGAACAGTCACCAACCCTAAACACACTTTTCAGGAGCTAGTACCCTCCTCCCTCCTTCAACACTACCAGGGACATTCTTAAATAGTTTTTTTTTTTTTTTTTTTTTACATGTAAAGCAAAGACCTCACAATTAAAGCTCAGTTCATTGAAAAAAAAAAACAACAACCCTTTAATTCATTTTCACATAAATTTATTTTAAACGTGAATATCAGTTCTTTGCTCACAATAAATGACTGAAGGGGTCAGTTCATTCATCTCTTACTTTACTTATTTGTTTAGCATTTAAAATTATTATTCAAAATAATTGGTTTATGTAATATATTGGAACCTTTTTAGGATCCTGCTTACACCAGTAATGTTGTGACACTAAGATTCGTTGTCTTAAAAAAAATTTGACTGTCAACAACTTTAGAAAACTTTATCTTGGAAAATATTTTTTTAAAAATAAATTTAGTTATATATAAAAATTGTTCATTTGGCCCAAGTACAACTTTAAATCTGTTATGGAGATTTTCTTACACTAGTCAAAATCACGAATATAGTTAATCATTATTAAGCTAATTAATTAGTTTTATTGACTGTGAAACATCAACTGTCGGTCTACTTCTAAATTCCACAAATTACCGAACTCCTCACTCACCTCTGTGAAAATTACATCCATATTTTTATTTATTTATTTTTTAATCCCTTGTTCATCATTCATTTTATGTGCTGTTTGTCTTAAGATGGTTTCAGGAAATACTTTAATACTTGTCTAGCAATTAACATTTGGCTCGTGTTTGTATAAACCTTTTTAACAAAAATGTTTTGTCTTTATAGTGTAGTTTTCTTTCATAGGATCTGACAATAAGTTATTCAGGAATAACAAACTTGTGCATTTCTTTTGAAGCAGTCGTGTTTATAATTGATGTTATACGATCATTAGCTAGGTTGATGTTAAATCATTCAAAATGTTTTGTTAAACTGAAGCTGTTTTTGCTTCTGATTTAATAAGCAACTGTTATTGTTACAGCCATATTTAATTGATACCAATGGACACATGACTGCTTCAAACGTAACTATTTTTATGCTGTTTTAGAATTTTAGATGTTCTGTAGCTACTAACATGCCAATAGACGCATTTCACTGCAGACTTTTCGACTTGAAATGGTTGGACATGCACAGGAGTATTAATGAGGGCTGCATTTGAGTCGAAGGATCTTCCTGGGAGGCTCAGTGGGAGTGTGGGGTGATGGAGTCACTTCAGCAGGCTGTTCAGTCCCAAAGAAGAGTCATGTTAGCAGAGTTGAGCTGGTTTCCAGGGCGGTTTGGACTCGTAACAGGCTGTTTCTTATAGTTTATGAAGTTTGTGATGTTCATGGACAAAACTTGCTTGAAGGACAATAAAGTCTTGGTATTCCCCTGAAGGAGCTAGTGTGTCACTGAGTAGAGGTGTGTATGATCTTATTCAAAGGAATAAAATACCTAATGAGCTTGTCATCCAGTTTTTCAGAAGTCTGTTCATACTCCATTAACATTTTAACCTTGTAGAATTAAAATTAAGAAAAAGGAACGGGAAGTTGTATGCCATTTAAATTATTATTTATTCAACCAGGCATTGAGATCACAGATCTCTTTTTCAAGGGAGGCCTTGGCCTGAAGGCAGCCTAGCATGCATGTTTTAGCCTGTGGGAGGAAACCTTTGTAAACACGAGGTGAACGTGCAAACGCCACACAGACCCGGGTCCAACCCGGCGCTTTAACCCAGGACCTTTTTGCTGTGAGGCAACAGTGCTAATCACTAAGCCACCGTGCTGCCAGTTTCAGGTGTAGAACGCAGCCCTGTTTTATACACTTGAACCAGTCTTACTATTTCAAGTCAAAGTAATTGCTATGGATTACGTCTTTATGCCCAGCTGGCTATTCAACTGCTTAACCTGTGCAGCCTTTGGCTTTTTGGTTTCTTATGGAGGTACAGAATATTTTTCATTTTGCTGACTTCGACGCTGTTCTGTCCGAGGCAAATTTCTCCTAATTCACTTTTTTTATTTGGATGTTCCTCAGACTTAAATGTTCTGAAAGTACCACAGGTAACATATGAAAGTGGAAGTTAACACCGAGCTGAAAATGTGGTCAGTTTTATTTAAGAATACAGTGTTTTTCAAAAAACTGACCAAATTTGCTCTGTCCTAAACCAAAGGCTGCACAGAAATGATTTTCTAGAAAATAAATTTTCAACATGTTGCTTTTGCATGCTGGCTTCAACATCTGCAATGAGCTCATTTTTGTCTTTTGTTTCATTCCCCCTTCCCTTTTCTCTCTTTCTTTCTCTCTCTCTCTCTCTTTTGAATTCTGACTTGTGAAACTGTTTCTCCCTGTTTTCTTTTCCTATGCGCCTTAAAGCACACACATTAACCATCCTTGCTACCGCCTAGACCAGTTAAGTAAAAATAAAAAACCCCAGAGTTTTTAAAATTTCATTTTTCTTTCTTTTTGACGGGGTAGATGCAGTTTTGTGACTGTGTGTCGTCATATGTTGTACATCGTACTTGCTTGCTCTTTAGATCGGCCGCCAAAGAAGAGTTGTTCTTTTTTTTAAATTTTATTTATTTTATTTGTGATCTCGCCTCTTGATGTTGTCGTCCTAGTCTTTTGTGTATTTGTAGTTTTGTTGTATCGGTGAATGTTATTTAGCTTTAAATCACCCAATTTTCTTCATTTTTTTTTTGATTGTTTGTTTGAATTTGGCCCTGTAGGCAAAGTGGGGTTAAAAAAATAAAAATAAATAAATGCAAATTTAAATATAATAATTCTGTTATGGGTGGGTGTGATGAAGGTTTATCTGTGATTTAGGGTAGTGGTACTTAATTTTGAAATTCCTTTTCTCCTCAGCGTCTTTTTAGTTTTTCTTTTCAACAAAAAGTCCAAGTATGTTTTAACCTTCATTAAAAAGATGTTTTCTCAATTTTATTTTTTATTTCATTTCCCAACAGTGTTGACAATTAAAATTTATTGGAAACTTATTTGTTGCATCTCCTCTGAAAAACCTGCTCCACTGCCACAGCGAAATGCATGGCTACAGTCCAGTAGTGCTTTCAGTTCGTTGGGGCTTGGTTAGAAACAAAATAATTGTTCCTTCTTATTTAACACATCAACGGAAAGTGTATTATTAAGTTTTTTACGAACAAGGCAAACCGGATTTAATAGCTGAATGAAGTCCTGTCAACAGTTTTCGACAGAGCTCCATTTTAACCAACCAGAAATCCGTGTTATATCATAAGTTTCTTTTCTTCTTTTTTTTTTTTTTTTTTTTTTTTTTTTTTTTTTTTTTTAAGTGTTCAGTATGTACATACCTTTTGTTGTTGTGGGTTCTACAAATATTCAAATCACTTTTGTGTTAGCAGAGATGGGGACATCACAGGTAATAAAGCAGTTCCAGATATTCTTGTTTAGGTTGTGAAATGTATTTAAATGTCTTTGTGATGATAGAACTGCTCTGGCCTGAGGCAAGACTCTGCTGAACTAAAATGTACAACACAGCCAAAATCTGTTTTTCATCATAATTAATAAACATAGTCAAACATTTTTAGCTAAAGTTTTAGCTAAGCCTGACCTGTACTGGCGAATCATTGACCAGAACCTGTGTTGGTCCTTAGCAGAGGACTTTCTCATAGCTGGTTTATATATATGTGTATATTATGGGAGTTCTGCTTCTTCCTCCACTGACTGGTGTGTTTTCCTCTTCTTTGTTATGTATAGGGCAGCTGAGGAAGCCATGATTTCAGATCTGGATGAGAACAACCCTGGCACAGAGTGGGAGCGGGTAGCTCGGCTCTGCGACTTCAACCCCAAGTCTAGCAAGCAGGCCAAAGACGTTTCCCGCATGCGCTCCGTCCTCATCTCCCTAAAGCAGTCCCCGCTGGTCCGTTAAGCACCAGTGTGTTCACAGAGTATCATTCCATATCATTCTTTTTCCACCACACACACAGCCCAACTACTGACATACCATTTATAATTCAAAGACGGGACGATCTATCTGACAGAAAGGGCCCTGTTTTTAACACCTATTGGGAGGAAATAACTGCTCCTGTCATCTGCTGTCATCTTCTGACAGTGCTGGTGGGGTTCTAGATGTACCCACTCACCCTATCTGCCCATTTTAAACTTTTCTTCTTTGTGCACAGCTCTTCCACAGACCAATCCAGATCTTGAAACGTTTGCAGTCTCTTTAAAAAAAAAAAGGGCCAATCAAGACCAGTTTGATTTGTACTCGAGATCCTGTGTCCTGTGGTGTTGCATAACGATGTAAGATAGTGAGTTGGGACACTAAAAGGGAAGATTTGATGTTTGTTTGTTCAGGCCTACAGTTACACTACATCCTGCACCACAAACAGAATCACTATGCTGTGTCATATTTCTTAACGCATCCATCTTATGAATCCTACTGCACCTTTCAGGGTTGATGTATTCTGTGGTTTTATTCACGGTTTCCCCTCCATTTATCACTTCATGTTTTCCTCTCCTTACAATAAGTATAAACAAGTGTTTTTTTTTTTCTTTTCTTTTCTTTCTTTGAAGGACCAAAATCTTTAAACAAAACTCCAGATTCAGTGTGTGTACTATGATTGTGTGTAGTGCCTGCTTGTGGCATATTAACATTTCCAATCTATGCATTTTTTTTGAATGCTTTTCCCCTGTAAAGTCAGAACTGAACAAAGACCAGACTTTAGAATTTATGACCCGTTTCTGTGTTCAAACCTCATCAGTGTGTGTACTTAATGTGTGTACCTATGTACATGTACAGAAGGCAATATATACAATATATAAAACATTTATGTCACTGAAATTAGACAGTTGTGGTTTTAAAGAAAACTAGATACTAGCCAGTTCTTGCTTGACCATGTGTATTCCTTGTCCATTTGATTTCCAAATCAGTAAAAAGTAAAAGAGACTTCCTGTCCTGTCGTTCTTCAGCTGGTTGTTTGATGTAACTCCTTTTATAAAGTTGGGGCTTTTAGATTCTGGCAAGGTATGTTTTAGGATGTCTTAGTTAATCTAAATGTATTAATCTCCAAAAAAAAAAAAAGGCTATAACATCTCATTAAACAGCCCTTTTTTTTTGGATGAGGAACCACGTAGGAGTTTGGCTGGAAAATTTCTATTAGGTTCTACAATCACCAAACAATGAAGCTCTCACAGAAGCACTAACATTTAGAGGAAGGGAAAAAACAAACTTGAAACTTCAGCGTTCACAAGCTGCAGTGATCACATTCATGGTGCAAACATTGAAAGTGATAAAACTGAAAAGCTGCGTTGAGGCAGGTGTTGTGGATAGGCGTAGCTTTAGATCACGTGGTGTTGATAGTGATTATAGATCACCTGTTGCTCACCTGGTGTTTTTTCTTCTTAGTGAGTGGGTGATGGGGGAAGTCTACTTTTGCTGACCGCTTTAAGCTTGTACGTTTTTTGTCTTATGATCACTGTTTGAACCGGCGGATCCGTTTTAATGCTGCCTTTGGACACGGATTTTTGTTATCCACTGATGTTCTGCATAAAAATAAACATTTCAACTGCAGCGTGGATTTGAGTTTTGATCAGCTGGCGCGTCAACGAGGATTCCCCCTATTCAGCTGCTCAGCGACTTTGTTTGACAGTCGCTAATACAAAATATTTAACAATTTTTGCAATGAACAGAATCTAGTTGGCGTGTGGCGTCACCTTAATCCCAATTGTATAAAATTCTCATGGTTTGGTCCAAATAAAAAATCAAGACTTGATCACTGGCTTATAACCAATGAACTATTGACCAATGAAATCAATTCTTATATCTCTGCTGCACCGCTAACTGACTATAGTCTTATTTCCTTACAAATGAAACCCCAAAACTGGAAGTCAAGCACAAGTAAGTATTGGAAATTAAACTACAGTCTTCTTAAATGTGACACCTACTGCCAAAAAATCAAAGAATTAATCCAAAATATAAAGGACTCTGAAGAACTAAATAGTCCTGTTCAAAAATGGGAATTCCTAAAGTAAACTTGTGATAACAATATTACAATTGAAGAACTTGATAAGGCTGTTAATCGCTTATTATTAAACAAAGCACCTGGTCCGAATGGACTTACAGGGAACTTCTATAAACACTTTTGGGAAGACATAAGAATATTATTACATGAAGTTTTTACAGAAATATTTAAAAATCCCACTTTACCTATTACAATGAGACAAGGGATTATTATATGTATCCCCAAACCAGACAAGGACCCAAGAATTATTGAAAATAGAAGACCTATTACATTCAAAAACTCAGATTATAAATTACTAACGTACATATTTACCATGCGTCTCCAATCAGGAATCTCAAACGTTATTGCAGAATCACAATCTGGCTTCTTAAAAGGAAGGTCAATCCACAACAATATAAGACTGGTAAAGGACCTGATTGAATATAGGGACATGATCAAAGATGATGGCTTCATACTTTTCCTTGACTTTTATAAAGCCTTTGACTCGGTGGAACACCAGTTCTTATTCTCAGTTCTTGAAAGTTTAGGTTTTGGAGCGAACTTCATTAACTTAATTAGAGGTCTATATCAAAACATTAATAGTTGTGTAATTTTACCTAAGGGAACCACAGCTAGATTTAACATTAATGTTGGAATTCCACAAGGGTGTCCCATTTCCCCTTATCTATTTAATTTAGCTGTAGAGATGTTA